>NC_061114.1:162089407-162148413 GCF_002878395.1 Capsicum annuum | reverse complement strand
GTGTATATATCTTCTATAGACGTATATATTTAACGTATACATGTGTATATGTTTTATAAATTAGTAATTAGTATATAAATATATATATAATTATATATATATTGTAGTATATGTTTTATTTAAAGTAGTATGTATAGTCGTATATATTGAATGTTACGTATATATGTGTAATTGTCTATATGTGTATATATTTTTTAAATTCTAATGTAGTATATACTATATATATAATGTATATATATTTTTTAACGTATTTAAAATGTATATAGGTGGATATATACAGTGTATATTGATCGAATTTTTAATCGAGTTTGATCGGGTTGGGTTAAGTGGGCTAGGTTAGGGTTATTTTTTAAAATTTTACTGTTGAACCCGGCCCGACCCACTTAACCACAACCCGGCCCACAATCCGACTAAATTTAATGGATCGGTTCCGGGTTGACCCAGCCCGGCCCACTTAACACCCTTAATTTGAACACTTGATCATGACCAAAGACTTGTGCCTCAATAAAACATGCCCCAGCTCCTTTGAGAAACTCTTTCTCAAATATGTTATAAATCTTGTGAGTATAAACAATAGAAACCTATGTCAATATTGGACTAGCTTTTATGGCAAGAGTAGACCTATCTTCTTTACAGTTGAAGTCTTCATGTTCTTCACTAAGCCGCCACTTTTTTACTGCATTTTTCTCATAGTTAGTGACAAATATATACAAATAAGTGCTTAAGTCACCAAGTCCGTTCAATACATGATTAGTACTTTCACTTCAAGATGTGACTTTCAATCCAGCATTAAAGACATCATTATTAAAAGTCGTGGACCACATGTGTCGAATATTATAAAGATTCTTCAACCATTTATGATCTAGCATCATCTGCCAGGTTTCTTCAAATTCTATAATAGAATCACAATCTGACATGCACTTGTTAAAAAACTTATAGAAAATTTTATCATTCTTGAGTGATCCCAAATGAGATGGGGCATTCTGGGAGATGTGCCATTGACACAATCTATGTCTAGTTTCAAGCATCACTTCTCTAATGCCAATTGTCATTCCTTGAGCTTGATCTGTTATGATAGTTTGCGGACTGATCCCTCCCATTGACTTTAAAAATGTAGAGAATAACCATTTGAAAGACTTTGCCGACTCATCAGACAAAAAAGCACATCCAAAAATTATATTCTGCCAATGATGATTTATTTCAATAAATGGTGCACAAATCATATGATATTTGTTTGTTCGATATGTGGTATCAAAAGAAACAACATCGCCAAAAATATCATAGTCAATTCTAGATCGATTATCCCTAAAAAAAAAGTTAGCTATACGTCCTTCAGGATCAAGTTGAACATTCCAATAAAAAAGAGTATCATTCGCTGTCTATTATTAAATTCATTAACAACACTTTGAGCATCTTCAGCTTCCACTTTAGATTTCATTAACTGATGTATAAAATTGAAACAATCCTTCTTTGAATAGCCTAAAACATCATCCCTTCCAGTTTCTTCTACCAAGTAAGAATAAGTTGCGATTGGTTTTATACCAGCATTAATCGTATTTTCAATAACTAACTTTTTGGTTTTAGTTATCGAACGAGCTGATCTTAGCAAGTGTCGCTTTTTTGGGGAAGCCATCTCATGGTTATGCTCCATAACAAATCTATCCACCATGAAAGGATTATTAGGAGTTTGACGCTTAAAGCTTATCATTGCAGGATAATTTGATCGCGTATCTATATGATTGAAAGATGCCTTATTGGATTTTCTTGGCCTTTCTTCTTTCTCTCCATGTCTATAACATACGAAACGCTTTTGTCTAATCACTGAACTACCTTGAAAATAATATAGTTTATCCTTTCGTACACCAAAATCTTTGGAATGTGCATATTCACAATATAAGGTATAAGCTTCTTCTTCGTCTTTCACAATTTCATTTTTCATTTTTCCTTCTAATTTAGTTATGCTATCTTCGTCAACCTCATCTTGTACTTTTTCCTTGTCCTCATTTTGAATGTTAATATCTTCTAATAATTATTCGTCACTCTCAACATTATTTGTCTTATCAAAGTTGATATTTTGATATTTCAAACAAGAAGAAAAATATTTACATCATGTACAACTAGAGTGATATTACAAAAGAATAGTAACATTTACTGCATATATAAGGTTTCTAGTTCTTTTTTTCTTCGTTAATTTTAATTTTTAAAGTATTTGATATATTAAGTATGAAGTTAAAGAATTACCTGCTCTAAATTAATTTCTTGAACTCCAAATCACGCCAATGTTGATGCAGTGTAACAATATGCCACTAGGGTAATTGGATGACGACAATTACTTTTATTGCTCTAACGACAATTCTTAGATGACAGCAATTCTATTAGGTTATTAACTGTAGCTTCCTTCCTTTTTAAATTACTTAAGATATTTGAATTATTGAATTTTCCTTCAATTTTTATTTTTAATTTCTTGATTAAAAGTATTATGTTTAAATTTACTTTTTTTTTTAAATGTACCTTAGTTAATATCTATGATTAACTTAATTTAGTTGGGTGTATATATTTGGTGCGTGTAAATTTTCCCATATATGTTGTTTTCCCTCCATTATATGTATCCCTCATTGACAATTTCATTTCTTTTGCTCTAGTTTGTCAATCTTTTTATATATTTTTTATTTGGGGTTCTCAGTATGCTTCTACACAAAAAGTGGTTCCACAGTACACTAATAATATAATTTACTACACAACAATTATAGGTTGGCTCTCACATGATTGCCAACTGAATAAAATATTAAAAAGTAAATTTGAGTCTGTTGGAAAGTTTTGGAGGCCGTTTGGCCATAAATACTTTTTACTTCTTTCCCAATTTTTTTTTCACTTTGTGGAATCTAGTGTTTGGCCATAGATATTTCAAAAATATTTCTTTTTTTGTTTTCATTTTTTTCAACTTCAATTTCAAATTTTTTTTAATTACATATAATTCTAAATTTTTTAATATTACATAAAAGATTCTTAAATGGTTTAGATGAGTTTTGGAGCAAATTCGGAAAGAAAGACATTTTTGATGAATAACAAATCAAGTCCAAACACATTTTTGAACAATAAATAAAGATTTTTAAACTAAAAGACCGGTATATTTTCATTATTTGTAGATATATTTTCATTTTTAAGCTTAGGACCCCTTTCATCATTGATGTGAAATTCTTTTCACTCATGAGTATAATCAATAAATAAATTAGTTGGGCAATTTTAATAGTTTTAAAAAATTTCGGGTATAAAATTAAATTTTAAAAAGATTTTTCAAAAGTCAAAACACATCTTTAAAAAATACATGGCCAAACACAACTCCAACTCCAACTTCAAAATTTTTAAATTTTTATGGCCAACGCCACTTAGAGTACCGACTCATCAATGACTAGAAAAAAGAGTTGGTGTTTTCACAGTTGTCTTGGGTAGATTATCATGTTCCCAAACCTAAAAGTTGTTTGTCCAGATCATATTTAGGAAGAAAAATAAAAAAGATCTTCGCAATTGATTAATCTAACATAATTCCCCAGCTTCTAATATAGCAAATCAACTAGCAAAAGGGCATAATATAAATTAATATTTGTTCGCAATAGGAAACATTCTCCATAGTCACAACTCACAGCTTGATCCTGATACTTTAATTAATTCATAGTGCAATCAATCGATGCGCACTGATATATATAGTATTGAGCTGATGCAACTCTACCGGGTAATATATGTTGATGCAACTAATACCTGCCTGATATTGTTGATGTTTGCTGTCTGAATACTAACTCTTTTGCTGATGCAGTTGATACCCCAGCTAATATAGCTCTTCCTTCTGATACAACAAAAACAAACTTCCACGACAGATGCATTGTTGCTATCAATACTGCTACATCGCTAGTACTGTTATACATGCAGAGGCGAACCCAGGATTTGAAGAGCGCGGGTGCATTATTATCTTGATATAAGCGGTCAAGAATCTTCCATTGACGACTGATCTTGACGTAAACCGTTTAGATTCTTTCAATGAGGACTGATTTTGACATAAGCGGTCAAGAAACAAATGAGCTTAGCAATGACGAATATACAAATATATAGGCCAAATATGGGTTTTAAGGCAATAAATAAACTTCAGCTTTATAGAAACGAAAGAGCCTAGTAGCCTTGTGGTAAAGGTTGAAGTATCTAAACAAGATGTCAAAAGTTTGAATCCCTACTACCACTTTTTTGTTAACATTAAAAACAAAAAAATAGCAAAATAATGTTGTCCGTTGGACTTGATCTTCGATTGCAAGTGTGGTAAACACCAGCTGGAACCAATGCGCCAAGAGTGCACTTATGTTTAATGGGGTGCACATAATTTATATAATAGTTTCTTAAGTTATATACATGTACATATACAAAACTTTTTCCGAACTTAACGGGTGCATGTGCACCCCCACCCTAACACGTGGGTCCGCCCCTGTATGCATGTCTACCAAGACATGCGAATTTAACGGGTGCACGTGCACCCCATCTTAACACGTGGATCCGCCCCTATATGCATGTCTACCAAGACATGCATTTAGTAATATATCATTAAGTTGGTGAGGGAGTTCAATTAAAATCCTTTTTACTATTAAACTATCACACTGTGCAAAAATTATACAATTAGTCCTTTATATATATAATATTTTCTCCCCTAAACTCTAGGCTTTTATTTTGCATATGAGCAGAAATAAAGAAAAGATTTAATTATATTGGCGGTAAAAAGGGAAGGACATATTCCAAAAGTTTTCACATTCTTGCTCCTTCTAAACTGACATATAACTATTTAACTAACTGAAAATGTAGTCTTAACTTTGGAATGACCGACTTTGCAGCAAACTTCCCCAATTATTACTACTAATTGTGAAGTAAAAAAAACAAAGAACAATAAATTACACACTCTAGCCCTCAATTTGCATACATACATTTAATGATCTATAAAATATTAATCTACCCCTACACGATGATGTACCTTTAGTTATTGTCACAAACATTAATCCATTCCACATTTAAGATCAAATAACACATGCCATGTAGAGGGAGATTATAGACTCTACAGATCCTCGCCTTAATTTTATTACTTCACTATGTATGGTGAACTAATGTTATTTGATGCAAACACCCAGCTCAAGTTTTTTATCATCTCACTAATTACTCCTATTACAACGAATTTTTTGGCAATGATTTCAAAAGTGTTGCAAAAGACCTCTATTGCAACAGTTACATCCGTTGCAAAATACAATTATTCTAATAAAATTATTTTGTGGTATAACCGTTGCTATAATTGAAGAACCATTGCAATAGAGTGTCTTATTGCAACGATTGCACGAACCGTTGCCATAGAATCATCTATGACAACACTTTATTAAAAAAAAAATACTACTGCAACGTTTCTTTATTTCCCTCCCCAATATTTTCAAAAATTAAAGAAATACAAACAGTGTCCCCATTTCACTGATGTTTTATCAAGCTCCGACGACCTAATTTCACTGTGGTCCGATGACCCAATTTCAAAGGTGATATTGTCAGCATCAACAACAATGCCTAATTCGGATCATTCTTCGTCTTCTCTTCATCCCCAAGGAACCCTATTACTTCTTCTTCTTCTTCAAGAACATTTATTTTGATTCTGACCCGTCATCGCTGTTGTGGTTATTAATCCTGTTGTCATGGCCACCGGTGGTGGTGATGGTGATGTGGGCCCCTGTAAAACTGTGGATGAGGTGTGGAGGGATATTATAGCGGGGTTGGGGTGGGAGTATGTTAGAGTATCGATGATTGCTACTACTTCACCGCCGCCACCGCCTTCATCGACAGAGATGGTGGCTCCGGATGTTGGAGGAGGGTTTGTGGTGGATAATATGATGGGTAGAGGGAATTGTCAGTTTCTAGTGGCCAGGCAGCAGAATGAACCAGGTGGGTGTGGTATGAAACCACCACCACCACCCCACATGGGATATGGAAATAGGGTTGTAGTGGCGGCTATTACAGGGAGTGAAAGTGGCAGTGGAAGTGAGAAAAGAAGGTCAACTGTAGAGGAGTTGCGGGCCGACAAAGCTACATAGCAGAAACAGTGACGTATGATCAAGAACAGAAAGTCTGTTGCTAGGTCTAGAGAGCGAAAACAGGTGCCTTTTTTGCTTTTATTTCGATGAATTTCTAATCATGTTTGTTTGTGTGTTTTTAGGGCGGCGAAAATTGAGAGGTGCACCTATGTTTTTACTCAAATTTCAGGCTTATACTGTGGAATTGGAGTGTTTGGTTACATAATTGGAGGAGGAAAATGCAAGGTTGTTGACGGAAGAGGTTTGTTTAAGCTCTTTCAAAGCTTGATTGATCTTGTTTGACATTCAAGTTGATCGAAAGGTTAAATTCTTTTTTATTTGAACTTATTTTGAAGTGAAGTTGGGTGGTCTTGTATAGTGTTGTCAAAATGTGTTGGAGCGCTTCACTTTTGTTTACGTGGGCTTCAGTGTTGTCATCAAGTTTCTAAGGCATACTGTTGCTTGTCAGTGAGTAGGGGTGGCAAACGGGCGGATTGAATTGAATTTGGACAGGTTAAATATGGATCGAGCAAAATTGGTTTGGATTGTAATCCGTCCATATAAATATGGGTAAATATGGATTTGATCAAATATGAATTGGATAAAAATAGTTTCAACTGACTTTAACTCCTAAGTCAAAAACTTAAAACTTCTATATCATATTAACTTGACTTTGCTTTCATTTTTTTTTAGTTTTTTCTTTTTAATTTTTTTTTGTCTCTCTTCTATATGTAGCCTCTAGTTTTTTTTTTTCTTTTTTTCTCTCTTCTATCTCTACCCTCTATCCTTTGTTTCTCTTTCTTTTTCCTTTTTTTGTTTCTATTCCTTTTTAGTCTCCTTTTTTTCTATTTTTTATTTTTTTTTGTTTTTACTTCTTTCTCATTTTTTTATTTTTTGGTTGTATTTTATGTTTTATATTTTTTTATTTTCAAAGAACACGGTTAAGTCGAGTACAAATTATGGATGATGACTAAAATATCGTAATCACTCAGTATATTTGTTTTCACCATCATCTTTTTTCTTTTTCCTTTTCTCCTTTTTCATTATTTTTTCTTTTTGATTTTTTTTTTTGCATTTTTTTCTTCAATTCTTTCTTTACACTTTTTTCTCTCTTCTATCTCTAACTTATACCTCTCGTTCTACTTTTTTATTTTTTTTTCTATTTTTAGTTTCCTTTTTTTTTTTTATGATAACGAAAATACCATAAGCGCATATTAATTTATATTCTCCCAACATTTATAATTCGAGGGCTATGTGGATCCTCAGCCATATATATTTTAGTCTCAAGAAAATACAATTAATTCATATATATTTTTTTGTTTTTCATCCGAAGTTCGGTGCCTGCATTGGAGCCCTGACTAATCCGGGTTGCAGGGCCCATTAAAGTGGCAGCGCTCCCAACAGAGTTTTCTCCATAACTAGGGTCGTACCCTCGACCTTTGGTTAAGGGTGGAGCAGCCTCATCCCCTGCACCACAATCTATGTTGATTTTAATTCATATACTTATTTGTATATAAATACAAATGATAAATTGCACATATTGACAACTAAACTATTCAAATACAAATAATAAATTTATTTGAAATATATAGTATGATACAAATAAATTTAAAGTAAAAAAAATATAAAATGCAGTGACAAAAAAAAAAGATTAGGAAAAGAATATAAAAAAATAAAAAAATGACAAAAATGACGAACCAAGAATGAAAAAAGGGGAAACTGAAATACGAAAAAAAAAAAGAATGCAAAGAAATAAAATTGAAAAAGAAAAAAATGATGAAAAAGAAGAAAGAATAAAAGTGTAAGAAATGAGTAAAAAATAAGTGAAAAAAATGAAAAAGAAAAAAAAAAGTAAATTAAAGGAAAAAAGAAAGAAAAAAATACTAAATTAAAGGAAAAAGAAAGAAAAAACAAAATTTTTTGTTTTAAAAAAAGAAAGAGAAATAAAAGATAGAAAAAAATAATAATAAAGGAGTGAGACTATGGATTATATTTAATTGATAAGAAATGTTATGAATTATATAGGCTAAATGAGATAATTAGAAGCTTATATTTATTAACCCATGTAGGTCTCAAGTGAATACGAATGATGAAATAAGAATGAGAAAGGGGAAAGCGAAAAAAAAAAAGAATAGAAAGGAAAAAGAAATAAAAATAAATAAATAAAAAATAGATGAAAAAATGAGAAAGAAAAAAAGAAATTATAAGGAATGAGTAAAAAAAAAATGGAAAGAAAAAAAAGTAAATTAAAGAAAAAAAGAAGAAGAAAAGAAACTACAAAAGAAAAAAAAACTGAAACTTTAAGCGGTGATCTCTCTGTTTAAATGGGTACCCATATTTTACCCATTTTGTCCATATTTGTATGAGCTTTTAAAATGAGTTGAAGTCTATATTTACCCATTTGAAATATGAGTGATTCAATTCACTAAATATGGGTTAAATGGAGTCTTTTCGCTGAAATTGCCACCCCTACCAAGGACAAATGAGTCTCTTACGAATAGGCGATACTAAATAATTGATGTTTCATTTTATCCCAATTTTTTTTTAATTTTTTTTATCCATATATTTATCATTTATGCTTATAATTGTTAGTCTTGGACTTAACATATATAATTGTATTTTTTTATAATTGTTACTCTTTGGTGATTTCAGCATGTCTCTTGTGGGAATGCTTCTTTGGAGTCTTCTTATGAGGAGGTTGGAAGATGTGTGTATACATCCACCTTGTTGTTTGAATGTGGAGGACTTGGCTTGAAGCCTGTCGATGTAAAAGAATCATGCTTCGGTTGGAGAATTGCTTATTCTAAGGTATGGAGCATTGTTGACATACTAAACATTTTCTGATAACGTTTTGTATCAATGCTAACGAACAAGATCTCAGCTGTTTCTTTCTCGGCTTTAGCATTGATTTTTGGCTTCATCTTTCCTTTCAATCTAGAGTTTTGAATATAAAGATAAGACTTTCACTCCATTGTATTTCCTCGCTAAAGAAGCATCCTTTCAAATGTCGGATTGTCAGCTGTCAATTTGATTTCAATTGGCAGAAAAAGTGTGTGGGTAAACCATACATCATGCATAAGCCTCAAGTTTAGGAGCCACAAGCTACGTTTAAGACAATGTGAACAAAAGTATTGAATTGAGGTCAACCCATCTGTTACATTAGATACCAGTAAGAGAAGTCTAATTAGAGCCATGAACCTGAGGCATCTAAATAACTAGATTTATTAAAATCTCGCCAGATTAAAACAAATACTAACAGCTATGTGGAAAACAAAGAAATATAGGTCCTCGTCCTTAATTGCTTAGAAGCACGATCAAGTTTCTACCAACACTGCCTAATTTGAAGATGAAAAAAAGTAGGCCAATAATAAGTTTCAACAAGCAATGTTGTTACGACAACTCTGCTGATAGTTTATGTGCCTATGAGATGAAAGAGATCAAACTCAGTGTGAGTAATTTTGCGACGAGAAGTTTATTTTCTTCAGATCTTGGCACTTAACCTTAAGATCAAAGCTCTCTTCCTTTTCTGTTCTTGTAAAACTAAGTACAAAGATTTTGAAGTATATGTTCCTGAATGCTATGTAACACAACTTTAGGGCATTCAACTTCTCGAAGCCAGACATGATTGGAGCAGGGGGCTTATCTGTGTTATTAGTTTTAAATTCTTATTGGAAGTAGATGCATGTAAAAAAATAATTCAGCTACTAGTTTCACATAGCAGAAATAAAGAAGTCAAGTTCCAAATTCAACAACGATACTGGACGTGTAAAATACCAAAGCAGTCATCTCCTTAATTAATTTGGCTCTTACAAGTTGATTTAAGCTGCATAATTTTCCCATAGATGAATCTGTTATAGTTTTCTTGCCAAGAATTACTGAAATGTTGATGATCTTAAATAGTTTTTGTAACAAGCTGTTTCTTGTTCAAATGATAAAGAATCAATTATTTAAAACATGAATAAATATTGATAGTATAACTAGGTATCCAAGTTTTTTTTATCATGTCTTCGGATCACTCTATAACGATTCTAAGGAAGGTGCTGAGGCAAATTGACATAATTAAAAGTTCAAGATCTGGTTCACCTAATTTTGAGGCTCATGAAGTGGAAGCAAATGATTTACAAGCAGTAGTTATCCAGTATCTCCAATTTAGGGGGGACAGGCAAGGTACTGAGACTGCTTTTGCCTTTTGTTGTTAAAACTTGATGTTGTACAACAATTAAACTTTTCCTATCTGCTTAGAGTGGTTTGTGATTTTATTGTTTGAGATGTCCAATATTATGATACATATCTTGGAAGTAGTTTGTAGCACTTACAATTTCTAACAACTAACTGCACCCCTTTGTGCTTTTGCATAGTCTCCTTGGCAAGACTAATTTTGGATTCTTGAGTTTTCGATCTCTTTTTAAATTCCTGAGTACATGTTAAGTGTCTGCACTTATGAGTCTTGGCTAATTTACAGTTTTAAACAAACAGAAAGTCAATGATGCCAAGGTTCAGGTAGTGTTGACTTCTTCGAATTGGTAAGTGTTATATATGAAGAAATTATAAATTCTCTCTCTCAGTTTATTGAGTGTTTATTCATTTTAGCTACTTGAGTGTCTTTCTGTTACCAAACAATTTAAGAAATAGCTCGTTCGCTGAAATAAGTTCCTCATTATGCTGCATTGTTCTAAATTTGTTGGTTCCATATTAATTGTAACATAGAAGGAAATGGTGGAGGGAGGATAAAGATGGTTCGTCACCCTAAACTGCACAGTGCACTCCAGCAGCCTTGCTGGGGTTGATATCAGTTACTGAATCTCATTCCATGCTTCTTTGTCAGTGCATGTAAATGCTTCAAGCAAGACAATGCCGTCCAATATGGGAATAAAAGGCTCATCTTCGAGAAATGTCACGTTATTCATCGACACGGTGATCGTAAGCTGCAGTTGAAGTCCTGCATTTCCTCTATCCATGAATCAAAAGCTGTTTTGGTGGCCACTTCTTGGTTGCTTACTACCTCAGCGGAGTACTCTTATCATTTTGCATTTGCCTCCTTGGACTCTACATGTTTTTTTTTTTTTATTCTACAAGATCTCTTATTGTTCAAATGTGTGTTCCAGAAGTTCTTAACTTCATTGTATGTCCTTCCAGGTAGCCTACCAGCAATTAGTGACCATCTGCACCAAAAAAGATGTGACATAAGTATAGCAAAATAGCAGGAAAGCAGCAGGTGCAGCGGGGAAAAGTAGTGTCTGTACCCTTGGACATGTCCAAATGGTTTTATAGTTTAGATATTACACATTTATTCTATAAGAAACTGCACAAAATATATTACATGAGAATTTTACAATAATTTAATGGTTAAATTGTATTTTTCATTTAAATGATTATTCTGAATTCTGGTTATGGCATTTACTAAGTTCATGTGCTCTCTGAGTAGTATACTTTTCTTGCACGTCCTACGTGTTAGGATTGATTTGCGTATACACATACTAAATCTATGGAGAGGATGAAGAAAAACTAGAGAGAAAGTTCTTGAGAGAGAGATAAGTGAGAATGAATTACGTGGGTGTAAGATAAGTGAGAATGAATTACGTGGTAATACCCGTTGATAACCTCCACGGCGGATGGTCTATTTCTTCATAAATTTGTTAAAGGAAAAAAAGTTCCATATGATTGACCAATTTGATAGCTATTCAATTCTTAGTTGGAACACTCCTTAGAAGTTTTTTAAGAACACACACAAATATCGGCAAAACATGTTGGTATCAGTACTGCTACTCGTTGCTAGCACTGTTATGCATGCTATCATCAAGACATGCATGGAGTAATACATAATTAAATTCGTGGAGGAGTTCAATTGAATCCTTTTTATAAAAATATCACACACTGTGCAGAAATTATACAATTAGTCCTTTACATATATAATATTTTCTCCCCTAAAGGCCTAAACTCTAGGCTTTTCATTTGCATATATATGAGCAGAAAGAAAGAAGCTTTAATTATTTAAAGGACGGACATATTCCAAAAGCTTTCACTTTCTTGCCTCTTTCAAACAGATATAACTATTTAACTAACTGAAAATGTAGCCTTTAACTTTGGAATGATGACTTTGCAGCAAACTTCGCCCATTTATTACTACTAATTGTGAAGAAAAAAAATCAAAAGAACAAGAAATTACACACTCTATAGCCCTCAATTTGCATACATACATTTAATGACCTATAAACGTTAATCTACCCCCACATGATGATGTACCTTTAGTAATTGTCACAAACATTAATCCACTCCACAGTTAAGATCAAATAAGACATGCCATGTAGAGGGAGATTACAGATTCTACAAATCCTCCCTCACCTTCACTTTATTACTTCACTATGCATGGTGAACTAATTAATGTTATTTGATGCAAACACTGAGCTCAAGTTTTTTATCATCTGGACCCTTGGACATGTCCAAATGGTCTTTATAGTTTAGCTATTACACATTCATTCTACAAGAAACTGCACAAAATATATTACATGAGCTCATTAATGGAAATTTTACAATAATTTAATGGTTAAATTGTAATTTTCATTTAAATGATTATTTCTGAATTCTAGTTATGACATTTACTAAGTTCATGTGCTCTTTGAGTAGTATATTTTTCTTGCAGTCCTACGTAGTGTTGCTTTATTTCTTCATAAATTTGTTAAAGGAAAAAAAGTCCCATATGATTGACCAATTTGATAGCTATTCTATTCTTAGATGGAACGCTCCTTAAATATTTGAGGAGTAATATTCTAGTATTTACCAACTTCTGTAAAGTTTCATCAACTAAGGTAATTACATGAACGTTTAGGTACGTTCGAAAATAAAGAAACTATAGATTTATGGTCCATTTGTTAATGATATAGTTAATTGATGCCATCTTCTTAGGTATGAAAACATCACATATTCCTAATTAAATTAGGCCACTATAAGAAGTTATAGTGGTTCCAATAAATTTTCTTTTTCTAGTTAAAGAGATTTGGCTAGTTGTTACATTCATTGACTACTGTTAGTCTTTTGCACTTTGTGTGCATTTATTTGCTTTTGTACTGAAGAAATGCTTTTTCAAACATTAATTTTAATTTGTTTGGCATCTGTAACAATTGCTTACCTTTATTGCTTGGGCCCTTTCCATTTAGAACTTGTTTCTCAAAATAATATGAATTTTAATTTTTTTTAAAAATACGTATATTTTTTCAGAAGGTTAACATAATATGCTAACAACCATATCCCGGGAATTTTTTAAGAACTAACACAAATATTGGCAAAACATTTTTTTTTTTTAAAAAAGAAACTGTAATAAAAACAATGCACATTTCCTTTCAAAAACTGTCTTGTCTTTAATTTTTGTCTATAGCTGTTTTGAGGCACGGTGAACCTAGATTATTTGTGCCTGAAGTTTCCATTGGGGAAAGTAAAGTGTTCCTATCAAAGCAATTTCTTTCTCGGGGCTCAAATCTAAAATCACTGATTAAGAATTTAACAAGTAGTTATTAGTTATCACCCTCACCACAACGCTTGGTAGTTTCGGATCTTGGTTTAAGAGTAGTTACTATTAGTTATGGATTAAGACCGTAAAAAAAAAACTTATCAGTTACCACCGTACAACACAATGTTTAGTAGTTTTTCTGAAAACTTATGGAAGACATAAACTTAACAAAATCTAAACCCTAGGCATTCTTTCTTATTCTTCATCTTATTCTTCATGTTGCTAGGCAAAGCAATTTCAATTGAACATGAATATAATTCTCAACACATGGCGGGTTTAAACTCAAAACCAGTACTCATTTATCGAACATACACCTAAACTATAAAAATAATAATGACCATAATGCCAGAATTTTGTATAATAAGCGTTCATTTAAGAGCCACAACTATGATATTTTACCTAATTGGAAGAATCGACACATTGACAACCGCATGATTGAAAAAAAAAAAGAACAAAACATCAACCGCTAAAAGTCTTGTACGAGCAATTGGTAGTCGTAAAAGCAATTGATTTCATTTAAAATAATTAATAAACAAAAATTTCGTTGAATGTCTCACACCGTATATATATCCAAGAAATTAAATATATTATGGCCAGGACAATTCTTCAATGATAGTATATTTAACTTATGATTTGTATATGAGCATGATAAATAATCAGAGGATTCATATTCGAGTCTTATTGAATACATAGTAATTTTTAATAAAAAGTATTTTCCGTCCAATATAAAATTTCTCAATATGAATTTAAATTTAATCGAACCTCAATGTAGGTGCCACGTACTTCCATCAAATTAATATGTCAACCGTCCATCGGAGGAAAACTCTGAAAATGAGTAGCATTAATAGTTGAACGCGTGTCAACCTTATATTGACAAAAAATATTGGTGATGAGAATTGAAAGTACTTCATGTTTTAGTGTTTGGAATTGAAATACAGAGGTCCCAAGAAGGTGATCTTGGTTCTAATTAATTCATAGTTTACGTTATTTTCAATATTTATTGATGTGTCCCAAAAGATTGGTGAATTTCCTTATCCAAACATGTGAGTTTTCTAAGATATTCTTAAAAGTGAGCCCTTCTTCATTTAATTCTTTGGACCTGCGTTCTTTCAGTGGCTTCTCTAGTTTCTCTTACGATATACAATTTTTTTTTATTTAAAATAATTCACTACAAGAAAAACAGCCTATAAGAAAGGAAAATTTAGTTTCAAAAAGTCCAAATCTTATCCCAATTGGTCGTTTAGGATAGAAAAAAACTGGTCGCATCCGTCCTAACAAGCTCCGCCGCAAAAGCTCAATAGAGACGTGTCAATAAAGCCGATCCTTAAAAGTCTTTTGAGAAGGCAAAAAACCCGATCGTAATTATCTTTTAGGGACGGTATATCTTGTCCCAATCGACTAACTACCTGGTCGTAATTATCCTTCTGCGACGATATATCTCGTCTCAAATAGACTAACTACCTGGTCATAATTATTTTTTAGCGATGGTATATCTTGTCCCAAATAGACTAACTATTTGGTCATAATTATCTTTTAGCGATGATATATCTTGTCCCAAATAGACTGCAATGACCATCCACCAACTTCCCACTAAATCTCCCACTCCAAACCCGCCAGATCCTCTTGATGGTTCAAATTACCAAATGGCAGTGGACACACCACAAAAACTAACCTATAGCGAAATTGTAAGAGACAAATTAAATTTCTTAGAAGCTTTCCGACATTGTGATGCAATCGAGGAATCTCCAAAATTGTCGAAACCAGGGGATGAGGGCTCAATAACCCTATTCCTTGAGGACAAAAGAAGACTCTATACCTCTTGGCAACATTCAATCTCATCAAGGCCGTAGGAAAGAAGTTCAATCACCAATACCTAAATATATACTCATGGACCTCTGTAAACTCAAGAAAAGTTTTGCTCTAATCGATTTAGGTGAGATTATTATACCGTGAAACTTAGTGTGCCCAATCTCAAAAAAATGTTACTTATGATGGGCCTTGGTTTGTAGTGGGATCTTACTTATCCGTTAGAATTTGGGAGCCAAATTTTGTCCTAAAGGAATTACAAATCCAAACCACTACAATTTGGATCCAAATTTCACAACTGCCAACTGAATTCTACGACAAGGAAATCTTAGAGAAGATGAGGGAAATTGGTAAATTACTGAAGAATGATGCGTGCACCTCTGCTACCCTTAGGGGCAGATATGCTCGCATCTATGTCCAAGTACCCCTAGACAAACCATTAATGATCACAATCAACATCGGCAACCATCAATAACCAATTCTCTACGAAGGGAAGGGCTTCTTGTGCAAAAGTTATGGACGTCTGGGGCACACTTTGACCTCATGTCCTCACTCAATACCGAGATCGATGGATCAACCCTCGTCCCTAAAAGATGCAACCGACACAACAATGGAGGAGTGTAAAATCATTACTTTTACCTGGGAGAAGAGCAACAACACAAATTGCACCAAACAAAAACCCTCAGGTACATCTAGTAACGCGTAGAACATCAAGGTAAAGCTGTTTGATGCTGCAACAGGTAAGTTCCTGGAGACCAGAGACTTTCAGTACGCTTCTAATAGTGGCCAGGGTTACAGCATAACCCAAATTTTGGAGAACTATCACGGTATTGACCCGATTAAGTAGCCAAGCCCTAGCCCCCCTCCCCTGTTGGGTCCAACTCTTTCAAGGAATTGTAGGCTACTTCAAGGACCAATATTAATCTCCACAAGAGACCCATTGTGAGCTCTTCTAACCAATTGGAGCCCACTAGTCAAATTGTTTCTAGCAGTGAAAAAGCAAATAACGGCCTCCCATAAGGCCCAATGCTTACTTTTAAAAATACCCAGGGAAAAAAAGTTATTTTTCCGGGCCTAATTCTAATGAATTCCCTCGTATGCTGTACAAATTCCACCTCTAATGCTAAGGTGGCTATTAAACTATTACAAGTCACCCATTTTTCCACCTCAAATACTCAAATGTCTTCTCCCTCCCCATGTCTTTACCGGCGCCAATCAGCAACATTGACAGAATTGTCACTTTAAAGCTCCCACATTAATTACCAAGCTCAATGGTGTATCTCAAAGGACTTCCATCATTCCTATTTCCCCTATGAAAACATCTCCAACTACAAAAGTAAAACTACTCCCTCCAACTTTCTCTTCACCTACTATGACAATGTCGAAAACCTCACAGGAAAACCTTGTCTTCATAACGTTGCCCCTTTCTCTAGACCATCAGCCATTCTCATGGCTAGGAATGTGTCTATCCCAAACTGTGGTTTCCCTGAAGCTCACAGTAGGGGACACGAATTTCCAGATCATGATTCAACACCCAAACTACCTATCTTAGTTAATAAGTGAGGGACTCAATTGGGGACTTACAAACTACAGACAGACTATATGGATGTCTACGATAATCTAAATCATCAGTCAAGAGTTCTAGGGCACCCTGACATGGGAACTAATCAACATGAAACTAACATCCATGAGTTAATGTCTCCCATTTTTACCCCTACTGATTCTTGGATTGCTGGAGATGGGCCCAAATTTTGTGCTAAGCTATGGGACCCCTCCCCTCAACAACCCCAGCAAATCCACCACTACCTGCACTATTCTTGGAGATGGAAGAAAGGGATAAGACTATCCAATCCCTAAAGAAAAACATTAGAGAGATGTATAAAACGTTATCCTCTCTTAAAGCACCAAAGGCAGATGTAGTCATACTAGAAAAACCTCTAAATCACTCATTTGAGAACCTTATCAGCAAGATGCTCCTAGTGCTATTCCCACTAGAGCTCAGGAAGTTTGACTTGGAGATCCCCCCACCATTGAAGAAGATCTTCTACAAATCCAAGCTGGCTCCCATGACAAAGAAAATGAAAGAACCACATCCCCCCAAGGAACACCATTCCAGTTGAGAGAAAAGGCAGTGATGAAAGACCCAACCCATCAAATCTCCATGATAATGAAGAACTGTATCATATGAAATACTAGAGGAGAAAATAACCCTGAATTTTGAAGACACCGTAAAGCTATGATCCAAATACACGGTCCTTCACTCTTGGCCCTTCTTAAGACCAAAATGAGTGACCACAAATCTCTCACTGATAAGCTTGGGTTTACCAGTCAGATCTAATTTTGGATCTAGGTAGTTCCAAGGGCATTATTATTTTGTGGGACAACACTTTCCTGAGTATCAATGATATAACCATCCCCCTCCAAGTGATTTATGTCTCTATCAAAGTAAATGGCCTCAACCTTCCCTAGTTTTTAAGTGTTATCTATGCTAGCAACCATTTTGATGATAGACAAATTTTGTAGACCAATATCTCTGACTTTGATTCCTCTATTAAAGACCTTTCCCATAACTATTGGCTTATAGGAGGAGACTTTAATAAAGTTCTTAAAGCATCCAAAAAAATTGGTAGTAACTGCATTAATAACAATAAGGCTTCTTGTTTCTAGGACTATATCAATTCTTGTGGCTTTGTAGACCTAGGATTTAAAAGTAGTAAGTTCACCTGGAAAAACAAGAGGTACAAGGTCAGACAAATCCTCATTCTGGAGAGAATAGACATGTGTCTAGCTAATAACTCTTGGATTAGGCTGTTTCTTGAAGCCTCTGTCACTCACCTCCCCAAAACCCACTCTGACCACTGCCCACTCCTTATTTTTCTTAAAAGCTACTCCCCTTTTTCCTCTCAAAAGCCTTTAAGGATAGAATCCATGTGGTGTTCTCCCCCAGCCTTCATAGATCTAGTCAGGGATTCTTTCAATTCCTCTATCTCCCTGACTGAGGCTATCTCTTTCTTTGAAGGGAATGCTAAGACTTGGAATGAAAAGGTCTTCAAAAAAATCTTCCAAAAAAAGAATAAAATACTAACAAGATTAGCTGGCATCCAAAGATTCCCTAATTATACCCATAGCCTTTTTCTTCACTCTTTGAAGTCCTTTCTCCAAAATGAGTCTAGTGGTATTCTCAAAGATGAGCAAGAGTTCTAGAAAATTAAATCCAGAATAAACTGGCTTACTGAAGGGTATTCCAACACTATATTCTTCCACACCTCTACTCTCAACAGAAGGAGAAAAAATAGGATTAGAGCCATCTAATATGATAATGGAAACTGGTATCACTCCCCAGATGATATAAAAAATTTTATCCTCAACTTTTACTCTAAACTCTTCTCCTCTAAGAAACTCTCCTCCCTCATAAAGTGCCAAAATAACCCCTCTCTCATGGCTCCATAAATATGGAGGACCACTCTCTTCTGATCGATCCTTCATCCAGTGCAAAAATAAAAAAAAATTGTCTTTTTCTCTAAGCCTTATAAAGACCCTGGTCCAGATAGGATTTACCCTATTTTATACCAAAAATATTGGAACATCCTGGGCCCTGCCACAGTTAAATTTTGCACTGAAACCTTTAAATCTGCCACATGGACCCCAAAGTCAACACCACCCACCTGTGTCTTATTCCCAAGTGCTCCAATGCACCAATTTGAGGAACTTCAGATTCATTAGGCTCTGTAACATTTAATATAAGATAGTTACCAAAATCATTGGTAACAGGCTGAAGCCCCTTCTCACTAAGCTTATTATTTTCTCCCAATCTAGCTTCCTCCCCAACAGAAGGACCTCTGACAATGCTATCATTGTTCAATTGATCATCAGCCACTTCAGGAAGATAAAGGGAAAAATCCAACATGATCCTAAAGATATACCTTGAAAAAGCCTTTGATAGGCTAGAATGTTCTTTCATTAGCCAAACCCTTCACTTTTTCAATGTCCCCTCCAAACTAGCCAGTCATATCATGTCTTTCATCTTTACTTCCTCTATCCTTGTCCTCATAAATGGGAAGAAAACTTCTTTCGTCATTCCCTCCAGGGGAATTTGGAAAGGTGACCCCATCTCCCCACCTCTTCATTATGTGCATGGAATTACTTTCTAGAAGAATTGATCATGGGATGGATATCCTTGCGTAGACTCCCATCTCTATCAGTAAGAAAGGGCCTAAAATCTCTCATTTTTTTTGCTAATGAAGAAGTGACAAGAGTTGTGAAACAATCAGAAACACCCTCAACAGTTTCACCTTCTACTTAGGTCAAAAATAAATACGCTGAAATCCAATATAACTTTCTCTAAGAATTGTTCCCATGAGGATAAAACTAGATTGACCTACAACTTAGGCATCTAATCTAGAGAAAACTTTCGCAAATATCTGGGATTTCCCATTTTACTCTAGAAACCCTGTAATAGAGATTACCAGTTCATTCTGGATAATCTTAAAATCAAGTTGGCTGGGTGGAAAACAAAGTTCCTTACTATGGCTAGCAGAACCACCCTCACTAAATCCTCTTTGGCTAGCATCCCTACTTACATTATGCAATTCATTTTGATTTCCACCAAAATCCATAAGTTGATTGATATAACTCAAAGGAATTTTTTTTGGGGAACCACATAAAAAGAAAATGCACCTCCTCAACTAGAAAACCCTGACCTATACAAAAGAAAATGGGGGTCTGGTCCTCTAGGAAGCTTCCATTAGAAACATTACCATGCTTACTAGCATAGCCTAGAGACTCTACAAGCACCACAACAACATCTGGGCCAGAATCCTCAAAAATAAATACAGTCTCTATGGCATGAAATGCAAACCCAACAACTCTATAATCTGGAAAAATATCCACATGGGTTGGGAGTTTTGCAACACAACTTCCTCTTGGATTGTCCATAATGGGAAGAAGGTCAAATTTTGTAGAGTTAGGTAGATCTCTCATGGCGAACCCCTTCTTTATATCATTCAAGCCCCTCAACCTCAACAAGCCTAAGATACTAAACTCTTTGAGGTCTAGAAAAATTGTGCTTGAAACCTCGATGACCTCCCTGTAATACTCCCTGGTGATATCATCTAAACTTTTACTAAAACTTTCACTTCCAATCCCAAGGCCAACTCTGATAAACTAATTTGGAACATCACTGGAAATGGCCTATTCTCCGATAAAAGTGCCTATAGACATATTGCTAAAGTCTTCAACAACTGTCACTCCACCACCTTCAATTAGATATGGAAGGACAAAACCCCTCAAAAGCTCAAAACCTTCCTATGGCTCGGCCAGCATGACAAACTCTCCACAATCTCAATCTTTTCAAAAGAGGTGTTAGGCCTAATGCTAACTGTTCTGTCTGTAACAACCATAATAAAGATAGCACACATATATTTTTTGAGTGTCCTATCCTCAAGGACTTTTGGGCATCTGTCATCATTAGGCTGCCTTATTCCAACCACTCCACTGCTAATAATTTTCTCTCTTTAAATGGATACTCTATCTGGAAAAGCTTTCAGCGCTCCTAGTTTGATAGGTATCTCAAATGGCATGATATTATTCCCTTTTGCATCTGGATCATCTGGAACACCAGGAACTCTAACACCTTCAACTACAAGAAGGATCCTCTAAACTTTAATCATGCCTACTCTCAAGCGGTTGAGTATAAACATCTTACCAAAAGAGATGATAACCCTCATCAGAGTTAGAGCACTAACATCAAATGGAACCCTCCACCAATCATAGTTCAACTTAACACTGACGACTCTTGCCTTGGGAATTTCGGGAAAAAAGGAATAAGAGGCATGGTTAAAGATTATAATTGGGATGGGTGATGGGTTTTAATAAAATCTTTAACAAAGCTACCAACAATATAATGGAACTAATGACCCTCATCGAAGGCCTTAAGTTGGTATAAAAAAATAACCTCCTACCGATTGAAATAAACATTGATTCACTAGAAGTCATCTCCATGTTAACTAACAAAAATCATCACTATGATGCTTTGATTTTGGAATACAGGTCAAGACTAAGAAGCCTAGGAACCCAGAAGTAAGACACTGCTATAGGCAACAGAATGGAGTTGCGGATGCATTAGATAAGAAAGTAGCAAGGGCATACAAGTTTAATAAAATCACTTTTTTTGAAGTTCCACCAATGTGTGCAAAAGAAGCAGTTTGGGCAGACATCTCTGAAACTTTTTTGGAGAGAAAAATTAGTTCTAGTTCTAATGACTCTAGCTGGCTAGGCCACACTCACTCTTTTTTGAATCCTGATTAAATCATCAGGTGGGTTGTAAATTAACTGTGTGGTACTCTTTTATATTAATGCATGCCTTTTCTACCAAAAAAAGTATCAAGTCAAAAAGGAGAAACATGAAATTTTGTAAAATATTTTAAAAGATAAGTAATTTTATGTATTTATGCCTTTAAGTTTGTGTATTTATGTAAATTATCTTCTTTTTGTTAACTCTTTCATATGAACTTGGGCTTTTTTAACCACTCCAATAATATTTCAAAAAAAATTCACAAAATCACAATTTAAATTGCCTAAACAACAACAACAACAGTCCTGGTGTATTCCCATGAAGTGAGGTCTGGGGAGGGTAAAATGTATGTAGTCCATACCGGTACCTCCGAAGAAGTAGAGAGGCTATTTTAGATAGACCCCCGGCTCAAGATAGAGAATAGTACACCAAGGTCGTAATGAGACATGAAATAGGATGGATGGCATAAACGAAATACAGAATAAGAAATAATAAAATAAAAATAAAAATAAGTATCAGAGAAATATGAAATAAGAGAAAATACTAGCAATTCAAAATAAGAGATAAGAAAGAGGACACTCGGCTACACAAGCGCTCTCCTACCACCTTGCCATAACCCACATACTCACACTAGTCTTCTACCCTAATCTGTGACCTCCACACCTTCCTGTCTAGGATCATGTCCTCAGTAAGCTATAACTGCTCCATGTCATGTCTAATCACCTCCTTCCAGTATTTCTTCAGCCTACCTCTACTCCTCCTGAATCCATCCAAAATTAGTCTCTCACACCTTCGAACTGGGGCATCCGCGCCTCTCCTCATCACATGCCCAAACCATCTCAACCTTCCTTCTCACATTTTGTCCTCCACTGAAGCCACTCCCAACTTCTCCCAGATAGTCTCATTCCTAACTCTATCCTCTCTAGTAAGACCACACATCCAACACAACATTCTTATTTTCTTCACCTTTAATCTTTAAATATGGGAGTTCTTAATTGGCCAACACTCTGCTCCATACAGCATGGCCGAATAGACTGCCACCCTGTAGAATTTGTCTTTAAGCTTAAGGGGCATATTCTTATCACACAACACTATAGAGGTGAGCCTCTACTTTATCCAACCTGCTCCAATATATTTAGAGACATCCTCATCAATATCGCTATTCCCCTAAATCATAAATCCAAGGTAATTAAAACTATCTCTCTTACAAATATCCTGGGAATCCAACCTCACCATAACTTCATCCTCCTAACTCGAGTCACTAAACTTGCACTCCAAATACTCTGTCTTAGACCTACTTAACCTGAACCCCTTAGATTCAAGGGTTTGCCTCCAAACCTCTAATTTCTCATTCACACCTCCCCATATTTCATCAATCAACACTACATTATCCATAAATAACATAAACCAAGGCACCTTCCCTTGAATACTCCGAGTCAACACGTCCGTCACTAACACAAAAAGGAACGGGCTAAGAGTCAATCCCTGATACAATTCTGTATCGACCAAAAAATGACCTGAGTCTCATTCCGCCGTCCTTACTCGAGTCTTCCCCCATCGTACATGTCCTTAATAGCTCTGATGTACGCCACTGGAATTCTACTTACCTTCAATCATCTCCAAAGAACCTCCCTAGGGACTTTGTCATATGCCTTCTCCAGGTCGATGAACACCAAGTGTAAATCCCTCTTTCTTTCCCTATACTACTCCATAAATATTTTCACCATGTGGATTGCTTCTGTCGTCAAGCGACTAGGCATAAAACTAAACTGATTCTCCGAAATGGACATGACTGTAGTACCCCATACTTCTACCTAGCTTGAAATCATCCCAAGAATATTAGAAACTTACCTTGAAAGATAAATCTATTTGTGTACTCATGGAATTTTTAAGATTTTTATTTTTATCATGTGAGAAATTGAATTAGCTTTCCAACGATATCAATTTTGTACAAATCCGGTATCGGAGTAAAAAGTTATAGACGTTTTACTTAGAATTGTCAAAATCGCCCAGGTGCGACAGCCAGGTTGATGGACCGATGAACTAGCGACAAACCATCGCCTTCACCATCACAGCCAAGGCAGTGAGTCAACTTTCTGGATAAGGTATGACGAATAGGTTGACAGACCGTCGAACTTTCGACGAACCGACGCCTAAGCCATCGCTTCTTAGGTAGTCAGTCCTTTTCCTAGTTCACGTGTGACAGTCAAAACGACTGACCATCGAGCCAGTGATGGACCATCATAGGTCCCGTTCAGCAAATTTTAAGTTGTTTTAAAGGGTATTTGGGTATTTTCCACCCGTTTTAACCCCTAATTATAGCAGACCAAGGCTCATAAGTTCATTATTCATTCACAACATCAAATTAAAGTTTCCTCTCAAAGACCAATCCCCAAGAATAAGAAACCCTAGGTATTTAATTTCAAGTCAAGGATTCAAGAATTTCTTCATCAATCTTCAAGAAATCACAACCCAGGTATGTCATGTGTTGATTCATGAGTCCCTTTCACCCATAAAGCTCAAGAATTTCTTCTCAAAATCCAAGATTTATGTATTTATGAATGTTCATGATTTAAATTGAATTGAAATTTATGTCTACGATGTTGTGGGGTTTCGATTCATGTTTGAAATTATATATTCCAATGATTGACCCTAGGAGGTAATGATTTGCATAATAATCATGATAAACCCTTAAATTTATACGCTGATGGATGTATCCATGATTATTAGATGTGTTGATGATTGTATAACCAAAACATGCTTTCCATTTGTTTGATTAAATGCCTATGTGAAGGAAAAGTGCCATTCTAGTATTATAATATGAGATCCCCATTCATGTACTGGTTCATGCATGTAAGTGTTTAATGAAATATCTTAGTCAAGGAATTACAGATATATGTGTAACCCTTATGGTGCATTAGAACTTCTACTTCATGAAATTTCCAACTTATTGTATTATGAATTGTGATGTTGGTCATGTATTCAAGAAAGTCATTCTTTGTCAGTTTTATGCTATCGAGTCTTGGGGGTACTTGTACCCGAAAATTAGCTGTGTACCTAGAGCCAATGTCATGTTTTCAAGATACTCTCAATCGAGCCATGTTCATAGAAATTTAGTTAGTCTTGTGACTCAGGAAAACTCAGTAAACTCAGTAAACTCAGTAATCTCAGAAACCTTAGAAATTCAGTAATCTCAGTAGTATTCCATCAGTCGATGAAACTCAGTTAACTCAGTACAGTCAGTTCAGTTAATCATGTTCAGTGTCTATCTAGATGAGAGTAGAAATTAGCACCAAGCGAACCCAAGGATGGGAACCCACCTGTTATATGAGGGTGTGATTCTTAGAAGCAATTCTTGCATTCCAGAACTACATAGCCAATGTAGGTTGAGACATCCTAGTCTGTATATGAGGGAAGATGAGGTGGCTTAACCTGTTATATGAGGTTTCCCACCGTTCTCACTAGAGTTACCTATTATATGAGGGTTACTCACAGATTGTCCTTCCCTTCTAATTAGGGTTACTGATAGGACCCCAACTCAGCCATAATGGCGTATTAGGGACATGTCGATTAGATGACTACTCCCCACAATTTTAGTTATAAAATCAGGACTATCAGATACAGTCATTCAGTCTCAATAATAGAACTCAGATAGTTCTACAGAATTTAGGGCTGCCAGATATAATCAACTCAAAATAGTATGGAACTCAGCTAGTTCCATCAGATTCAAGACTGTCAAATATAGTCACTCATAGTATCAGTTACATCAGTTATCAGAACTTAGTTATCAGTCATATTAGTTATCATTAAATTTATGTTATCATGATCTCAGCTATAGTTACTGTGCATTCATGTATGTATTCTCACGTTTATATTAGTCAGTTAGCCAGTATTATTCATGCATATGAACCCTATGCATTCAGCCTACCTCACATGTATACCAGTACATTCAAAGTACTGATGCATTTACGCTATGGTGTTTTATACCATAGGTTCAGAGACACAAGCTCCAGAGCATTAGTAGATTTCGGATATCAACAGTCAGTTAGCAGTGAGTCCTCATCCTTCGAGGACATGATCATTTATTTATTATCTCATTAATTAATTTATTAGTTGGAGTTAGTTAGGGACATGTCCCATCAACTCTTTATTCAGACAGTTCAGTCAGTTAGAGACTTTTCAGACTATCATGTTCAATTAGTTATTTTAGTTGTTTTTGGGTATTTCATACCCACTGAGATGTTATATTTTATCAAATATTATGTTACAATTTACCTTATGGCCTTTTAGTTTATGTTTCCATAATTATATAATATAACATACAGTATATAGGTAAGAATATCAGTCATGGGTTAGCTTGTGGTCCTTCGGGGTCATAAGCACTGTGTAGCATTTTGGGTACTAGATTTGGTGCGTTACTAACTTGGTATCAGAGTGTAAGGTTCAATAGTGTCCTAGGAAGTCTGAAAGCCCCATCTAGTAGAGTTTTGTACATGGGTGTGTTGCGCGCCATATTTATGTGCTGGAGGCTATAAGATGTTTTAGGAATAGTTTTCCTTCTTTCTGTATTCATGTCATTCCAGTGACCATAGTCTTAAGTCAATCTCTCAATCTAATCCATTTTTCCCTTTCTTCTACAGAATATGCCTCCAAAAAGAAGAAACGGGAATCAGTCAGCCCCTCAGCCCAAAGTACATTTGGGCGAACATATTTCTCATGCAGAGTTCAGAGTTGAATTCACTACTTTTGCCCAGTCAGTTGCCCTTCAGAATGAATGGCCAGCTATCATTTCGGCTAGCCCAGTTGCTAATTCAGTTGTTGCCATGATTCAGGACTTCACTTGAATGAATCCTTCATCCTTTCTTGGGTCTAACTTAGATAAAGACCCTCAGGAATTCATTGATCGGGTTCAGAAGGTTACTGACATTATGGGGGTGTCAACTGTTGAGAGTTCTAAGCTAACTACATATCAGTTATAGGATATTGCTCACACATGGTACAAGCAATGGAAGTCAGAAAAGACAGATGATGCAGGGCCTATTGAGTGGGAGGAGTTTGTCACCGTATTCTTAGAGAGGTTCTTTATCCTAAAGCTGAGAGAAACTAAGGTGTTAGAATTTATCAACCTTAGGAAGGGCAACATGATGGTGAAAGAGTATTCTCTTAAGTTTACTCAATTAGCCAGATATGTCCCTCATGTGGTTGTAAACAGTAGGGCTAAGATGAGTAAGTTTATTTTTAGGGTGAATAATAGTGTGGTCAATGAGTGTAGGTCAGCGATGTTGAATAGTGAAATGACTTTAGCTAGGATTATGGCTCATTCTCAGTAGATAGAAGAGCAAAATATTAAGATGAGGGAGAAGCAGAATAAGAGAGCAAGGATTGGTAGTTTTAACTTTGCTCAACCCAAATCAGAAGGAGGAAACCATTCTCAGTTTTGTCCTAAGTCATCAGTTCCAACTCGTTCTTTAGCTAGTTCTCTATCTTTGAAGTTTAGGGATGGTAATAAAGATAGGGTGCCAGGCTTAAAATCTCAGGACAGTGTCAGCAATATCCGAACTAATCCCCTTTGTCAGACTTGTGGTAAGAACCATAAAGGTGCTTGTAGAGCTGGTAGCGATGTCTATTTCGGATGTGGAAATCCAGGCCATAGAGTTCGAGATTATCCCCAGCCAGGTTATCAAGGTCAGCATAACCATTTCTCAGCTCAGTTCGATCGCCCAAACCAGTAGGGTGCCACCTCCAACACTACTAGTGGGCAATGCCCAAATAGACTTTATGGTCTCTAGTCCCGGTAAGATTAGGAAAATTCTTCTGATGTGGTTACTGGTACGTTACAGATCTTTTATGTACATGTTTACGCTTTGCTAGATCCAGGAGATTCTTTGTCTTTTGTTACTCATAATATAGCAGTTGATTTTGGAGTCAGTCCCGAAATTCTAACAGAGCCCTTTTCATTCTCTACCCTAGTGGGTAAAACCATCATAGCTTAACGGGTATACAGGAACTGTCCGGTTATGGTATCTCAGAAAGTCACTTCAGCAGACTTAGTCAAATTAGAGATGATTGATTTTGATGTCATTCTCAGCGTGGATTATCTTCATTTCTGCTATGCCACAGTCGACTGCAAAAATAGAGTTATCTGGTTTTAGTTTCCAAATAATCCTGTCCTAGAGTGGAAGGTTAGTGTATCCAATTTTAGAGGTAAGCTTGTTTCCTACCTTTGGGCAAGGAAAATGATATCCAAGAGATGTGTCTATCATCTTATTCGAGTTGAGGACACTAGTTCTGAAACTCCCAGTCTTGATTCAGTCCCAGTTGTAAATGAATATTCAGATGTATTTCCTAAAGATCTTTTAAGAATTTCTCCTGAAAGGGAAATAGGCTTTGGTATCGATCTTATTCCAGATACTCAGCCTATATCTATTCCGCCATACAGAATGGCTCCAGTAGAACTCAAAGAACTGAAAGAGCAGTTGAAGAATCTCTTAGATTAGGGATTCTTCAGGCCCAGTATGTCTCCGTGGGGCGCACCAGTCTTATTCGTGTGCAAGAAAGATGGTTCTCTCAGAATGTGCATTGATTATCGTCTGCTCAATAAAGTCATGATCAAGAACAAGTATCCTTTTCCCAAAATCGATGAATAGTTTGACCAACTTCAGAGTGCCAGTTATTTCTCTAAGATAGACCTCAGATCCGGCTATTATCAGCTCAGAGTCAAAGAATTTAACATTCTAAAAATAGTTTTTCTTACTCGGTGTGGTCACTTTGAGTTTCTGGTTATGTCCTTTGGTCTTACTAATGCCCCAGCAGCTTTTATGGACCTGATAAACCGTGTGTTCAAGCAGTACTTAGACATGTTCGTCATAGTCTTCATAAATGATATTCTGGTCTATTCCTGCAATGAGCGTGATCATGCAGACCATCTCAGAATCGTACTTCAGACTCTAAAAAATCATCAAATGTTCGCCAAATTTAGTAAGTGCGAATTTCAGCTAAGGTCAGTAACATTCCTTGGTCATATTATTTTTGATAATAGAATTAGATTAAATCCTCAAAAGACTGAAGTGGTAAGAAACTAGCCCAGACCTATCTCTCTATCAGATATCAGGAGTTTCTTAGTTTTGGATAGCTACTATAGACGATTTTTTGAGGGATTTTGTTCTATTGCATCCCCTATGTATATATTGACTTAGAAGAAAGTCAAGTTTCAGTGGTCAGATCCTTGTGAGAAGAGTTTTTAGGAGTTAAAGACTCGACTAACCTCAGCTCTAGTCTTAGCTCTTCCATATGATTCAGATTTATTCGTAGTGTATTGTGATGCATCCAGAGTAGGTTTGAGTTGTGTTCTCATTCAGCATGGTAAGGTCATAGCCTACACCTCCAGACAACTTAAACCTCATGAGAAGAATTATCCTACCCATGATCTTGAGTTAGCATCCATAGTTTTTGCCTTGAATATTTGGAGGCATTATCTATATGGAGTTCATGTAGATGTGTTCATAGATCATAAGAGCCTTCGGTATGTTTTTTATCAAAAAGATATCAATCTTTTTTAGAGAAGGTGGTTAGAGCTCTTGAAAGATCATGACATGAGTGTCTTTTATCATCCGAGCAAGGCCAACGAAGTGGTCGACGCTCTCAGAAGACTTTCCATGGGTAGTATAGCTCATGTTGAGGACAGTAAGAAGAAGTTAGCTCAGGAAATCCATCAGCTTGCCAAACTAGGTGTTCACTTAGTCTATTTAGAGAAAGGTGACATATGGGTTCAGAGTAGTTCAGAATCATCTCTAGTTTCTGAAGAGAAGAAAAAGCAAGATAGAGATCCTATCCCTGTCAAGTTAAAAGAGTCAGAAAAGGATCAGAAAGTAGAGGTTTTCTTCCAAGGGAGAGATGGTGTTTTGAGTTGTCAGGGTCGTCTGTGTGTTCCAGGTGTAGACGACTTAAGGCAACAAATTCTTGTAGAAGCGCATGGTGCGCGCTACTCTATTCATCCAGGGGCCACAAAGATGTACTACAACTTGTGAGAAATCTATTAGTGGAGTGGGATGAAGAAAGATATTGCAGAGTTTGTGGCTAAGTGCTCTACATGTCAGTAGGTTAATATAGACCATCAAAAGCCTAGTGAGTCCATGCAGGAGTTCAGTATTCCTACTTGGAAGTGGGAAAAAGTGAACATGGACTTCGTGATGGGTTTTCCTCGTACTTGTCGCCAGCATGATTCGGTTTGGGTCATTGTAGACAGAATAACCAAATCAACTCATTTCCTTCCAGTCCATACCTCTTATTCAGCCGAGGATTATGTCAAACTCTACATCAGAGAGTTGGTCAGATTGTACGGTGTTCCATTATCTATTATCTCAGACAGAGGTACCTAGTTTACCTCTCATTTTTGGAAAGCGTTCCAAAAGGGTCTTGGTACCCAAGTTCATCTCAGTATAGTCTTTCATCCTCAGACAGATGGTCAAGAAAAATGGACCATTCAGACTTTAGAAGATATGCTAAGGGCGTGTACAATTGATTTCAAGGGTAGTTGGGATGACCACTTGCCTTTGATTTAGTTTGCATACAACAACAGTTATTATTCCAGTATTCGGATGGATCCATTCGAAGATCTCTATGGTAGGATATGAAGATATCCAATCGGTTGGTTCAAAGTTAATGAGGCCTCAGTTATAGGGCCTGACTTAGTGTTTGACGCTTTAGAGAAAGTCCAGTTGATCAGAGAAAGACTCTGGGCTATTCAGAGCCGAAAGAAATCTTATGCAGATGTACGCAGAAAGGATCTCAAGTTCGAGATTGGTGATTATGTCTATCTAAAGATCTCTCTTATGAAGGGAGTGAAGAGATTTAGCAAGAAGGGAAGAGATTCGGCAAGAAGGGAAAGCTCAGTCCCCGATATGTCGGCCCCTTTAAAATTCTCAATCGTTTAGGCAAGGTAGCTTATGAGCTCGAATTACCTTCAGATTTATCCTCGGTTCATCCAGTCTTCCATGTCTCTTTGCTCAAGAAGTGCATAGGTAACCCAACAGTTGTAGTCCCTATTCAGAGCATAAATATTTAGAACAACCTCTCTTATGAAGAGATTCTAGTCAAAATTCTTGACTACCAGACTCATAGACTGAGGAACAAAGAAGTCTCTCTAGTCAAAGTTCTTTAGCAAAATCAGTCCGTTGAGGGAGCTACTTGGGAAGCAGAAATAGACATGCGTACCAAGTATCCTCACCTCTTATCCGTCAACTCAGATCAAGCTCAAGGTAACAGTTCTTCTTAAGGTTTTCAGTTTTATGTTCAGCTTTCAGTTACAAGCTTAGTATTCAGTTCATGTACAAAATTCCATTATAAACTTGGTATTAAGTACCATTGCATAATCAGTCATGCATTCATGTATCAGTTCAGTTATATAATTATTCTTCAGACATACATTCTCATTGTGAGAACCTTGGTTCATCAGAACACTCAGTCATGCAGTCATGAATAAGTTATACATGCATTAGATATGCATGATCAGTATGATATATTCAGTTATCAGTCATGTCAGTCATGAGATCATGTTCTAATTGTTCATGTTCAGTATGTACATCAGTTTATATTCCCCCCTCTCACTTAGTCTCATTCGATGATGAATATTCTCAAGGGAAAGATATTGTAATACCCCGTACTTCTACCTAGCTTGAAATAGTCTCAAGAATGTTAGAAACTTACATTGAAAGATAAATCTATTTGTGTACATGTAGAATTTTTAATATTTTCATTTTCTATCATGCAGGAATTGAATTAGCTTTCCAACGATACCAATTTTATCCAAATTCAGTATCGGAGTAAAAAGTTATGGACGTTTTACTCAGAGCTGTCAGAATTGCCCAAGTGCGACAGCCATGTTGACGAATCACTGATCTAGCGATGGATCATCGCCTTCACCGTCGCAGCCAAGGCAGTGAGTAAACCTTCTAGATAAGGTACGACAAACAGGTTGACGGACTGTCGAATTTTCGACGGACTATCGCCCAAGCCATCGCTACTTAGGCACTGAGTTATTTTCCTAGTCTATGTGCGATGGTCGAAATGACTGACCATCGAGCCAGTGATGGACCATCGCAGGTCCTATTCAGTGAATTTTAAGACGTTTTAAAGGGTATTTGGGTCTTTTTCCACCCGTTTTAACCCCTAATTATATTAGACCAAGGCTCATAAGTTCATTATACATTCACAACATCAAATTAGGATTTTCTCTCAAAGATCAATCCCCAAGAACAAGAAACCCTAGGTGTTTAATTTCAAGTCAAAGATTTAAGTTTTACTCTATCAATCTTCAATAAATCATAACCCAGGTATGTCATGTGTTGATTCATGGGTCCCTTTCACCCATAAAGCTCAAGAATCTCTTTTCAAAATCCAAGATTTGTGTATTTATGAATGTTCATGATTTAAATTGAATTGAAATTCATGTTCAAGATGTTGTGGCATTTTGATTCATGTTTGAAATTACATATTCCAATGATTGACCCTAGGAGGTGATGATTTGCATAATAATTATGATAAACCCTTAAATTTACATGTTGATGGATGTATCCATGATTATTAGATGTGTTGATGATTGTATAACCAAAGAATGCTTCCCATGTGTTTGATTAAATGCCTATGTGAAGGAAAAGTACCATTCTAGTATGATAATATGAAATCCCCATTCATGTACTAGTTCATGCATGTTAAGTGTTTGATAAAATGTCTTAGTGAAGGAATTATGGATATATGTGTAACCCTTGTGGTGCTTTAGAACTTCTACTTCATGAAATCTCCAACTTATTGTATTATGAATTGTGATGTTGGTCATGTATTCAAGAAAGTCATTCTTTGTCAGTTTCGTGCTATCGAGTCCCGGGGGTACTTATACCCGATAATTAGCTGTGTACCTAGAGACAATGTCATATTTTCAAGATACTCTCAGTCGAGCCATGTTCATAGAAATTCAGTCAGTCTTGTGACTTAGGAAAACTTAGCAAACTCAGTAATCTCAGAACCTTAGAAATTCAATAATCTCAGTAGTATTCCATCATTCAACAAAACTCAGTTCAGTCAGTTCAGTTAATCATTTTCAGTGTCTATCTAGATGGGAGTAGAAATTAGCACCGAGTAAACCCAAAGATGGGAACCCACCTGTTAAATAAGGGTGTGATTCTTAGAAGCAATCCTTGTATTCTAGAACTACGTAGCCAGCATAGGTTGAGACATCATATCCTGTTATATGAGATAAGATGAGGTGGCTTAACCTGTTATATAAGGGTTCCCACCATTCTCACTAGAGTTACCTGTTATATGAGGGTTACTCACAGATTGTCCTTACTAGTGGTGCGGTATGACACCCTTCCAATTGGAGTTACTGATTGGACTCCAACTCAGCCATAATGGCGTATTAGGGGCATGTCGGTTAGATGACTACTTCCCACAGTTTTAGCTACAAAATTAGGACTGTCGGATACAGTCATTCAATCTCAGTAATAGAACTCAGATAGTTCTACAGAATTTAGGACTGCCAGATACAATCAACTCAGAATAGTATGGAACTTAGCTAAGTCTATCAGATTTAGGACTGTCAGATACAGTCACTCATATTATCAGTTACATCAATCATCAGAACTCAGTTATCAGTCATGTTAGTTATCAGTAAATTTATGTTATCATGATCTCAGCTATAGTTACTGTGCATTCATGTATATATTCTCATGTTCATATTAGTCAGTTAGCCAATATTATTCATGCATATGAATCCTATGCATTCAGCCTACCTCACATGTATACTAGTACATTTAAAGTAATGATGCATTTGCACTATGGTGTTTTATACCATAGGTTCAGAGACACGAGCTCCAGAGTATCAGGAGATTCTAGATATCAGCAGTCAGTTAGCAGTGAGTCCCCATACTTCAAGGACATGATCATTTCTTTATTATCTCATTAGTTAATTTATTAGTTGGAGTTAGTTGGAGACATGTCCCATCAACTCCTTATTCAGATAGTTCAGTCAGTTAGAGGCTTTTCAGACTATCATGTTCAGTTAGTTATTTAAGTTGTTTTTGGGTATTTCATACCCCACTGAGATGTTATATTTTATCAGATATTATGTTACAGTTTTGAACCTTATGGCCTTTCAGTTCATGTTTCCACAATTATATAGTATAATATGCAGTATATAGGTACAGATATCAGTCATGGGTTAGCTTGTGGTCCTTTGGGGTCATGAGTACCGTGTAGCATTTTGGGTACCATATTCGGGGCATTACAACGACCCTCCTTAATCTCCACTCAACCACCCTCTCCCAAATCTTCATAGTGTGACTCAACAGCTTTATACCCCTATAGTTGTTGCAACTCTGAATGTCACCCTTGTTTTTATATAACAAAATTATCGTACTCCATATCCAAGCCTTAGGAATTCTTGCAGTCTTGAAAATGATGTTAAACAAATCAGTCAACTACCTTAAACCTGCCCCACCAGTATACTTCCAAAAATCTACCGAAATCTCGTCATGCCCCATCATCCTACCCCTCCGCATCCTACGAATAGCCTCTCTGACCTCCTCAACCTTAAAACGTTTATAGTAATTGAAATCACGGCTCTGATCTAAGTGCTCCAGCTCTCCTAACACAAAGCCTCTGTCTCCCTCCTCGTTTAAAAGTCTGTGAAAATACTCCTGTTATCTCTTCTTAATGTGAACATCCTCCACCAAAACTCTACCATCCTCCCCCTTAATGCACTTCACTTGATTGAGGTCACGACCTTTCCCTCTCTAGCCTTAGCAAGCCTATACAACCTTTTCCCCCCGCTTTTCTTCTTTAGCCCCATACAAGCTCTCAAAAGCTACCGTCTTAGCCGCCGTAACTGCTAACTTAGCCTTTTTTCTTGCTACTTTGTAAACCTCTCTATTCACCCGCTTCTCCTCTTCATCTTTACTCTCAATCAACTTAACATATGCCCCCTTCTTAATTTTTACTTTCTTCTTAACTTCTTTATTCCACCACCAGTTTCCCTTATGCCGACCTTCTCGGCCCCTCAAAATACCCAATACCTCTCTAGCCATCTCCTTGATATAGCTGGCATCCTTCTCCCATATAACATTCGCGTACCCCCTACCCCCATCCCACACCCCCTTCTCGCCACCTTCTCCTCGATCTCTTGTACACTAACTAGAGTCAAGCCACCTCGCTTAATCCTAGGTTGAACTTCTCCGGTCCTACTTTTCTTGTTCTTCTTGATAAATAAGTCCATCACTAGAAGTCTGTGCTGCGTCGAAAGATTCTCACTCGAAATAACTTTATTGTCCTTACATGAAACCCTATCCCCCTTTTTAAGCAACCAAAAGTCAATCTGAGTTTTGGCTAAGGCACTTCAAAAGGTAATCAGGTGATCCTCCCTCTTCGGAAAGCTCGAATTCACAACCACCGGCCCAAAGGCCCTCGCAAAATCCAATAGCGAAACTCCCTCACCATTTATATCGCAAAACCAAAACCTCCATGCACATCGCCATAACCTCCTGGTAAAAGCCCAATGTGCCCATTGAAGTCCCCCGCTATGACAATCTTATCCGAGTTAGGCACGCTTCTCACCATTTAAATTACCTAAAATATTAAAAATTTCTTCATTTTATAAAAATTACAGATATCCCTAATTTACATTTTCTCCCATCAAATTTTTAGATACATAACTTATACATTAAAAATTAAGATGTGTTAATTGCCCCCAAAAGAATTTGCCTAGATATCTTCTCTTCATCAATTTAATATCATTAATATTTAAACTCCTCCTCCTTCAATTCAATATCATAATTTGCTTGAATATCTTCTCTTCATTTTGATAAAAAAATTGATAACTTAAGATTTTTCCTTCCACCGCGTAATTATTTGGTGTGTTGCGATCTCTAAGTGAATCACAAAATTTCAAGAATGTTTTCTGATTAAGTTGTGTTGGTCTTTTTCTCAAGTTCACAGTGTGTGTTTACTAGTGAATTTTGTCTCTTCTTTTAAGCTATTGAACAGTTTCCTATGAGAGACAACTTCAACTTTAGCAGGATATTCGACATATGAATTTGTTGACATAGCTTTATGGCTGTCTATAGAAAAATATTCTAAACAAATCTCTTTGGTGTGTTGTGATCTCCGTCAATGATTTTTCAGATACGCCCTTATTTGGATTGGTCTTGTCAGTATAAATGGGATAAATGTGAAGATACATCACAAAATTCTCACTGATTATATTTTCAAGTACCAAGAATTGATTCTACCTCATGTACCATCACCATGACATTTCTAATTCCTTCATATGTATCAATCTTTTTACAGTATATATAGTCTAAAATAATTTATAATAATGTATTTGATACATTATTATAACTTATTTTAGACTACAGTATGCATCGAATATATGAATATAATAAATGAAATTAAACATTTGTCTGATATAAATACATATTTTGTATCTCTTATATTTATAATTTTTATAGAAAAAATTATAATGTAATGTATTTACACTGAGATATATAATTATGTACTGAAAATACATAATATATCTTAGTTCTCTGTGCCTGATACAAATGTATATGTTGTATCACTTATATTTATGTTTTTTTATTGAAAAAAGTATAATGTAATGTATTTACACTTAGATACATAATTATGTATTAAAGATACGTAATATATCTTAGTTCTTTATGTCTGATACAAAAGCATATTTTATATCTCTTATAATTAAGTTTTTTTATTAAAAAAATATAATGTAATGTGTTTAAACTAAGATACATAAATAACAAATAAAACAAAAGAAATTAAACATTAGTAATGTATCTTAGGTATTAACGAGGTTATGTATCTCCATATTTCACATACAAAAATGATGTTTAGTAAAATTTTTTACCCTGAATGCATATATTAGATGAGTATTATACCATCAATTCTAGTTATGTGTCAAATGTGTCTTATAATTTGCAATAAGTATCTCTAATATAACATGTATCTGTTGTTATATTGAATTGATAAATATAAACAACAATTGTTGTCTCATACAAAAATAATGGCTAGCAATTTAATGATTCGTAGTACCAGTTGATTAAGTTATATTGCGATACAGAAATTTTAAGGTTGAAAAAAATTATGTATATGATAACACAAAAAAGATAATCTAAACTTCATCATTTAGAAAAATTTTGTTCAATAAAGATTCATCATTACATCTAAAAATATGTATAAGATACATAAATATGCAAACTGAAACATTACACATTAATAACATCAATACAAAATTATTATAGTTATGTATATATACAATTTAAATACAAAAGTGTTGTACAATAAATATGTAATATAACATGAAATGTGATATCTCCAATTATGTTCACACCAAAAGAAGATTTGATATCTTCAATTATATTGGTTGGTGTGTGTATTCTCTTATGATTGACTAGTTTGGAAGTCGTAAAATAGCTAACGAACGAATTCGTAGCTTGAACTTGAGTGAATATCTATCTTTCAAGGACAAGTGTGTACATCATGAAACACCCTTACTTTGAAGAGTTTCAAACCCTTTCGACATAACACTTTAAGAATCCAACTACAACCCTCCAAAAATATTTTGAAAAATAGTTGCAAAAAATACACAATCATATTGAAATCAACATATTTATTAACAAATGTATCACTAATTAATAAACACGTGATTATTTATGATATGCTACATTAATTGACAATATTCACTTTAACGCTTAAGTATCTCACAAATTTTTTCCTATACATAAACTTAATTATGCATCTCACTCTGCACTAGCCAAACAATTATTTATTTGTCAATGTAATATGTATATAGACCAGATCTATTCGTAAATGGGTGTGTCTAAGTAATTGTAAATTTTGTATCTCTACCTCAAGAATATGCAACAAGCGAGATACATCATTTATGAACTAACAATAACACCATCTCTACCTTAAAATGAAAATGTTTTTTGTTTTCGCTGAAATATAACAACAACAGATAACATACCTTTGTTTGTTGAATTTTTTGATTTTGAAACTGAAAAATGATTAATGACACAATTTTCTTAACCTGTATGTATAGCTTCTACTCCATATCATTACGGATCAACAATGAAGATGAATTTTCTTCAATAATATACTGGGCTTCAACAATATAGCTTCACCCCCCATACCATTACATATTTTTTTATTACAATGCCTCAATCTTATATCTTCATACTTGACATCAATAACACAATCACTAAAATTTCATACTGATATATTCATTAAGAATCATTGAAAACAAAAGAACGCAAAAAGAAAAGAAAAGAGAAGAAGATTCAGCAAGTTAAATAGGGAAAATGATATTTTGAAAATATATATAATAACTAATTAACAATTTTTTTTAGAGATTTTTGAATCTTAATTTGAAAATATGAAGAGTGATTTACTCCTTCATTAAGTTAATTTTTGTTATTTTTCTTAATTAGCGCGCACTAATTGCTTCACCGGATATATCACCAATGATGTATTTCTTGTAATTGCATGTATTGAAAAAATAAAAAAATAGAAAATTTTTATAAAATTTTGATAAAAATTGAGATCAAGTGTAATTAGGGATAAACTAGTAAAAATTTATATAAGTTTTATAAATATTTAATGGAAAGGAGATTCCATTATAGCAAAGAAATGCCACCTAAGCTGGCCTTTTCAAACTTATCCCTGCGGCTATTCGGCCCATAGTAATTCCCCCCATGGCCCTTTCCCTTGTTGGGTTGTAGTATTTTTTTTATTGGGGGGAAAAGACACTCTATAACACTTTTTAAAATAAATAACTCAAATTTTTTTTTTTTTTAAAAAGTGGGAAGTCGGATATACTATTTTCTCTTTATAGACATTTCCTAATTTGGGTCATTTTGACCTATGTAGTCCATATACAGTCTATATACACTACTGATACTATTTATATACAATACTGATATAGTATTTAACTTGGGCAATTCAACCTTTTTAAGAATATTTTAATTTTTTTTGTTATAAATTTTTTAACTGATAAGATATTCTTTTTTTTAATTGTTTATAAATAATAATTAAATTATGTAAAAACGATATAATTGTTAAAAAGAATATGTATCTATATAAGATATATGTATAGAAATTGTATAATTCTATCAAATATGTATATTTATAAAGTATATATAAAAATATATATAAAGTGTATGAAAATTATGTAATTGTTGTATAAAACATGTAAAGAAAATGTACAATTATTGTATAAATTGTGTATCAAAATTGTATAATTTTCGTCTAGAATATTTATATGTAGAAGATATGTATAGAAACTGTATAGAAGGTGTGTAGAAATGGTATAGAACAAGCAAGTAAATTGAAATGGCTGGAAAGTGAAATTTAAATTCCACTGCCATTTTCTTGGAAATAGTATGATTTGAAGTGTTGTTTCTGTGTTTTCCCTTTTAAAAAAAAAATTAGATGAAAAGATTATCATTAAGACTTAACTCCATAAAAAATAGTACTTTTTTGATTTTTAAAAAAGATTCTTTCTTTACATATATAACCATTTTTAAAAAATTAGAAAAGAGAATTATAATTTTCACTTTTATGCTATAACTAATTATCAATTTACCTTAATTTAAGGAATTATTTATAATTCTTTAAATTAAAATTGGTGTAAAAGATAATCCATAAAACTACTTCCAAATCTCTCTCTCGAGTATTCAAAATTTAAAATATTCTTAAGTAAATGAAATATTTTATCTCTGCATCACTGTTTATATATTCTTTTCTCAGAATCATTCAATTATTTGTTATTTATATAACAAATAATTAATATTATATTGTTCATTTAAGAAACTATATTCAATATAAAAAATTTATACCATAAACTATAATTGCTACCTCTATATACCTTAATATATAAAGTATTATATTTATATCATATATATACAAAGTATGTTATGTATAAGAAGTTTATACCATATATATACTCCTCTCTCTCTCTTTCTCTCTCTCTCTCTCACACACACATATATATAATATTATGCCAAGTATATGTATATGTATATATGCAAATATACAAAGTATGCTTTATATAGAAGTGGTTTATTCAGTAAAACCCTTTCATCAAAAATAATTATGTATAACAAAATAAAAGAAATAAATTAAATACATCCCTAAAAAAATTATCAACTCATTATTCTTTAATTTTTAGGTACGGTAAAATAAAAATAAAATAAACAAATTCCTAAAAAGTTTACTCAAAAAATAATAGTTATTACCTAAAAAATAGGAAGTAGTGCTTCTTTTATCCATATTTAAAAATTTTAAATAAGAGAAAATAACTATTGAAGTAAATATTATATATGTCATAATTGAAATTTCCTAAATACGGCCATATATATGAAATTATTTTTGTAAAATTGGCTAATTATGCCCCCCCCCCTTCTCTGTGTGTTTTGTCCCCCATTTTAAATAGTGCATTTCCCCCCTTTTTGGGTTTTGAGTTTTGCTATAATCTCTTTTTTGGGCTAAAATCTGATTTTTTATAAAAAAAATTAATTAAATACAATTGTATAGAAATAGATAATTACCATATAAAATATATATTTAAATAATTATTGCAGCTAAAAGTTGTATAAGATGTGTATAGAAACTATATAATTATTGTATATATTATTGCAACTAAAGGTTGTATAACATGTGTATAGAAAATGCACAACTGTTGTATAGAATATGTATTTCGTATATGATATACATAGAAATTATATAATATTATATAAAATATATATTTGTATAAGATGTATATAGAAAATGTATCACAATAGTATAAAATATGTATATGCATCATTATTATATAAAATATGTTATTATAACAAATAAAAGTGCATTTTTTTGTATTTAATTATTAATAAGGAAAAGTAGCAATTATAATATGACAATTTGTATTTGACTATTAGCAAAAAAACAATTAAAAGAATTGATTTTCCATAAAAAAAAGGAGCTGGAAAAAAATCATAAAAAAAGAAAAAGCAACCAAAAAAACAATAACAAAGAGTAACGAAACTTATAAAAGAAAAAAGAAAAAGACAAGCGTCGGAAGAAGCCAAAGTAGTGAAATAAATAATAATAATAATAATAATAATAATAATAATAATAATAATAATAATTACAAAAGAGAAACAGATGAACAGGCAGAAGAAATTCAAACTTAAATGGATAGAAAGTGAAATTTTAATTCATTGGCCATTAACACGACATTATTATAGCCAAGTGGCTATTTTTGTATTTCACCCAACATCATGGGTGGAACTGGGCGTTAAGAAGGAAGACCATATCACACTATGTCATCCTAGAGAATCAATCGATAGTCTTGATCAAACAAGACCCAGCTTGGATGACATAGATTATGAAAGAAGGAGTAGACCAAATAGTCAAAGCACTCGATTACCAAATTTGGAGTCAAACCTTGCTCCAATCTCAGATGCTAGGAACTCTGAACATGATGATTTCAAGTGAACTCAACTCGCTCATGAGCCACACGTTCAAGAGCCTCTTATTTTACCCAACAATTTCTTACCATCTTAGAGACGGAAACATTGAACTTCATCTCTTGGAATCCCCTAGAGCAATCAAATGCAATACCAAACACTCAGTCAATAACAAGGGGACAACACCTAGGAAAAGCAAACAACTCCGTACTAGAGGAACTAAGACGGAACAATGAGGAGATGGAACAGTTCATAGTGGAGTTTGGGGAACCATACGTCGAGGTCTTTACACTAGGAAGGTCACTTCGGAAAGAGTTCAACGAGTCTTTAAGCCCAGTTATTATTGAAATCTATCCCTTAGCGATGAAGTCCTCAACTTGACTCTTAGGAATGCTACAGACCATGTCACACCGATAGTAGCTTTGACTCTTCAAGAAGATCAGAAGAAAGCTTTTAAGAAGGATAAGGGAAAGCAACCAATGTCCAGTCCTTCACCCATTCCCTCTGACTCCTGAGGTTCATCATATGGAATACCAAAGAAGCTAACAATGCTAGCTTCAAGCATCAATATGATGCTCTCATCAAATCCCACAAATCGGATATTGTAGTCCTTGTTGAAACCAAAATGGTGGACCACAAGAACGTCACTGAATCTCTGCGATTTGAGACTTATCTGGAATCTAGCACAGTTTGGAGGAAGGGTGGCATAATAGTCATGTGAAAGAAGGATTTCCTTAATCTTTAGAATTTCTCAATCTCTCCTTAGGGTATTCACACTATTGTCAAGGTTAGTAGCGATCCCAAATTCTTTATCTTCTTTGCTATATATGCTAGTCCTGATCTTAATATTCGCATGATGCTTTGTGATGAATTATGTAATATAGCCAACACCTATAACGGGGAATGGCTTGTAGAAGGGGATTTTAATGAGTTCTTGAGAGCCAATGAGAAGTTAGGAGGAACCCTTCTCAACAATAATAGGGCCAACCATTTATAGGAATACCTAAATTATTGCAATATGGTGGACCTAGGTTACAGGGGCTGTAAATACACTTGGACCAATAAGAAATACCGTAATCGAAAGTACCTCATCCAGGAGAGACTTGACAGATGTGTTGCCAATACCTCCTGGATAAGCTACTTTCTCAACTCTCTCATCACCCATCTATCCAAAACTAAGTCAGAACATTGCCCTCTACTCTTATCCCTCTCCAAAGAGATTCAGGGGCATAATTACATGCCCTTTAGGTTTGAACCCATGTAGTGCAATCACTAATCCTTTCACAGTCTAGTTGAGAATTTCTTCACAGAATCACCCCTTACACCACTCTATCTCCGAATTTTAAACCAATGTCAACCAATGGAATAACTCTATCTTCGACAACAGTTTTTATAAGTTGAGGGTTATTCTTGCTAGGCTTAATGGGGTCTAAAAATCCCCTAACTATCATGCTAGTCCATTTCTCCACAACTTGGAGAGTGAACTTCTTTCTGATCACTATAGCCTTCTTAAATGCGGAGAAGATTTTTGGAAAATCAAATCTAGAATCTCCTAGATCGCAGAAAGGGATGCCAACACCTCCTTCTTTCATGCCTTTACCACTAATAGGAGGAGGAGGAATAGAATCGCTGAACTCCAAGATGAGGTTGACAATCTCATCACTAAGGAGGCGGACATCCAAACTCACATCCTCAACCACTTTAAAGAACTCTTCACTTCTAGCCATGTTAGCATCCTTAACAACTATTTTGTGCCTGCTAACACTTCCCATACTCTCTCTTAGAGCATTAAATCCATCTTGGACTCCCATCTTCGAGATACCGAACTGGTGGCCCTAAAATCCTTCAAACCCTTTAAAGCTCTGGAACTTGATGGCTTACACCCCCTATTCTTTCAAAAATTTTAGAACATAGTGGGTGCCAAAGACAATTAAGATTTTTAAGAAGGATTTCTCTATCTACTCCATGCCTCATGACAACAATTCTACCTTGATATGCCTCATCCCCAAGTGCATAAATGCAACCACTTTGAAAAATTACAAACCCATAGGCCTCCGTAATACCATCTATAAGCTAGTGACCAAAATCATTGTCAACAAGATCAAACCCTACCTTTCTTCCATCATTGGTCCAAGCCAAGCTAGCTTCTTAGCCAACATAAGAGCCTCTGACCGTGCCATCATCATACAAGAATATATCATTTATTTCGATAAAATAAAAGGAAAAAATTCCAACATGATACTAAAAATTGACTTTGAGAAAGCTTTCGACAACCTCACCAAGCTCATCATGTTCTGTGTCACTGCCTTTTCCATAGCTATCCCGGTGAATAAGAGCAGAAACAAGTATTTTAATTCTTCTAGAGGTATCAGAAAAGGAGATCCTATGTCACCTTATCTTTTCATTCTATGCATGGAGAGACTCTCTAGAGGTATTGAATCTAAGGTAAATGCTAAGAGATGGGACCCCATCAATATTACCAATAGAGGCCCCAAGCTCTCCCACCTTTTCTTTGCTGATGACCTCACCTTATTGGCAATAACTAACCCTGACACCTGTCGCACTATATTCAATATTTTACAAATCTTAAGCCATCTTTTTGGTCATTCCATAAACAATGCCAAGTTCAAAGTCATCTTCTCCAAAAACTGCCATCCGGATAATGTTGTCTTGTGTTATTAGATTCTTAATATTTAGGCTAGCCAAAGCTTTGGAAAGTATTTAGGCTATCCTATTTTCTACCAAAGGCTAAAAAATAGTGACTTTCAATTCATAATGGATAACATGAAGAACATGCTGACTGGTTGGAAAACTAAATTCCTCACCATGGCGGGAAGAACTATCCTTGCTAAATTCACCCTCAGTAGCATTTTCACTCACTGTCTTGTGTTATCTGATTCTCAATATTTAGGCTAGCCAAAGCTTTGGAAAGTATTTAGGCTATCCTATTTTCCACCAAAGGCCTAAAAATAGTGACTTTGAATTCATAATGGATAAGATGAAGAACAAGCTGGCTGATTGGAAAACTAAATTCCTCACCATGGGGGGAAGAACTATCCTTGCTAAATCTACCATCAACAACATCCACTCACATCATGCATTGCATCAAAATCCTTAGCAAAGTCCATGATCATATTAACAAAATGCAAAGGGACTTTGTTTGGGGTAGTTGCACTGAGAAAAGAAAGCTCCACCTACTCAGCTGAGATGTCCTTACAACCCTCAAAAGTAGAGGAAGGATAAGACTTCATAAAAGTGAGGTTAGAAATGGAACTCTTCATGCTAGCTTGGCTTGGAGGCTCTTCTAAAACCCCTCCAATATGTAGGGTCAGATCCTCATTACTAAATACAATAACAAGAGTAAAACCCTTGGATCAAGAACTTGGAAGAATGTCTTAAGGGGCTGGACTGACTGTGCCAAGGGAATCAACTGAACGGTTGACAAGGGGAATAAAGTTAGATTCTTTTTGGACAACTAGATCTTACACTTAAGAAATATTAGGAGCATCATCCAGGTTCTCACTCAAACTGATGTCAACGTTACCATCCATGGCTTATACCTAAATGGTAACTATATCCTTGACTCCCAATCTATTGAGCTATCCCTGCACATAAAAGACATCACCACTAGCACCTTCCCCCCCATAACCCACTGAGGAGGATAAACCTATTTGGGGCCTAACTAGTAATGCCTTTTTAGCACCGAAAGTATGTATAACCACCTTAGAAACCTTGGGGGGGACCCTTCCACACACAGGAACTTTAATCTGATTTGAAAAGACTTAGCCCTTAATAAAGTTAAAACCTTTGTATGGTTAATGTTCCATAACTGGCTGCCCACTTATGCTTACTTAAACCATATTGGACTCCCCATCCCTTTTCAATACCACCTATGCCAAAATCAGGAAGAAACCATCAACTATATCTTCTTCCAATGCCAAAATATAGCTCATTTATGGGCTAAACTGTTTGATCAAGCCCAGTTCAACCCACTCAGGACTGGACCAACATGAATGCTGCTACCTGGGAAACAACTTAGTAAAAGCTTAGAGGAAAGCCCTTTAATATCTGGCTTACCTGGGAGAATCTCTTCCCACACTGTCGTTGGGTTATTTGGCTCAATAGGAATGAAAATAGCTTCAATAATAAAAACATTCCTATCTCAACTGACATGGCCATTTTCCTCGCTACTGAATTCAGTACGTAGCTACCGATCATCCCTTACACACTACCAACCATACTACCATTGTTGTTAAGTGGAATCCTCCCAATAATGGATAATTAAAGCTTCACATTGACGATTCTGTCCTAGCTAACCCTAGTATTGGAGGACTAGGGAGAGTTTTTAGGGACCACAATGGCTAATGGGTATTAGGTTTTTACATGTATCTTCCCCATACTACCCCCACCATGTCTGGATTATTAACTTTAAGGCATGGACTGACCATCGCCAAATCTAACAACTTTGACCATTTTAGTATTGAAATTGGTTCTAATACAATTCTCCAAATGCTTGCTAATGATCACCCTTCCTACCACAATATTCTAAATGAGTGCAGGTCACTGATAGAGAAGACACAGATAATACCTCCTGCCAAGATTTTTAGAGAGCAGAATGCGGCGGCGGATATGCTCGTAAAGGAAGAAACTAAAAACCAAGTTATGGTGTCCCCAAAGCTCTTAGGCAAATGCCCCATTTTGTATCTGGTTGTCGACATACAGACTGCGATGGATCGTTCACCCAACGTAGAATTAAAAACTCATCTATTATCCTACAGGGCTGAGATATGATCCCAAACAATTTATTTTTGGCTCCTACACACGTTAGGAGCACAAACCTTTTCCCACCTTAAAATCCAATGAATTAGCCTCTTTTTGAATAAAAAAAAATCACTCAAATATTTATGATACTATCATATATATATATATATAGGAGAAATAATAATATGCTGACGTGATATGCCCCATTGACAAGAGATACACTTTATCTTTTTTCATTTTTTGCCCTTTTTTCTTATTATAATTATTTTATTTTAAAATTAAGTAAATTACTTAATTTATTACAATTAAATATTTAATTAGTGAAGGAACACTTATAACAAAAATTCTTCACATATCAATTAAGAGGAGTAATTATTCATAACTCACACTTCTTTAATTTATACTCTTAATAATCTTTTTTATTTTCACTTTTTTTCTAATTATAAAATGACAATATCTTTTAATATTGTAATTTTTTTTTGAGATGCTATTTATCTTTATTCCTTTTTTTTGGACTTTTTTTCTTAGTTAAATCAACTATTTTATTGTAAAATTAAGTAAATTACTTAATTTATTATAATTAAATATTTTATTAATGAAGAAACATTTATAACAAAAACTCTTCACATATCAATTGAAAGGATTAATTATTCATAACTCACATCTCTTTAATTTATACTGTTAAAAAATTTATTTATTTATTTTCACTTTTTTTTAGTTATAAAATGACAATATCTTTTAATATTTTAAGTGTTTTTTATTATTTAAATATATTTACAATGAATAATTACACATGATTCACACCTTTAATTTTTACCCTTAATATTATTGATAACTTCCATAGTTTTCATGTCCATAATTTTCAAACTTTAATTTGTAAGTTTATCATGTCTTATGGTGTTCTATTACTTTGCCTATATAAATTTATATTTAGTTTCATGAAGACACCCATTTATCCTATGTTCTCTTTTAAGTTTTAGTTTTTTGGTCTACCTTTTCTTTTATTCTTTTTTCATTTAGGTAAATTTTATGTTTTATGTATCTCAAATCTTTTTCATTGTTACTATATAATTTATTTTTTCATTCCTATTTTTTTATTATTTAAATATATTTAGAATGAGTAATTACACATGATTCACACCTTTAATTTTTACCTTTAATAATATTGATAACTCCCATAATTTTCATGTCCATAACTTCCAAACTTTAATTTGTAAGTTTATCATGTCTTATAGTATTCTATTACTTTTCCTATAAAAATTTATATCTAGTTTCATGAAGACTCCCATTTATCTTATGTTCTCTTTCAAGTTTTAGTTTTGGGGTCTGCCTTTTCTTTTCTTCTTTCTTCGTTTAGGTAAATTTTATGTTTTATGTATCTCAAATCTTTTTCATTATTACTATATAATTTCTTTCTTCATTCATTTTTTACCACATCAAGTGTTCCTGCTCTTTTTTACTTTTATTTTCTATTTCATTAATTTTAGTTAGATATATTATGCTATTGATCTTTAAGACTTTTTTTTAAATTAAAAATGCATAAAATTATAATATTAATTATTACTATTCTTTTGTCTTTATTTTCTATTTCATTAATTTTAATGGGATATGTTATGTTACTGATTTTCGTTTAAGGCTTTTCCTAATTGAATGATTAAAATCTGAAATAGTAAAGTATTTGAATTGTGATTTTATATATATATATATATATATATATATATATATATATATATATATATATATATATATATATTTGTGATAATTGTGGTGTTCGAATTATCTTTCACTTGATTGGTACGTGAATTTGTTGAATTTTAGTAATTTTAGTTTTGAAGATATCGTCAAAATTATTTGGCAAGTGAATCTTCAAGTTTATTAGGTGTGATAAATTATTGCCTTTTGTTAAACATGAAACTAAGTGTTAAATGAATTAGAATTTGAAATGTAATTTATTTGGATATACATGAAGATTAATAAAAACTTTAAAATTTCATGAATCTAATTTATTTTTTTAATATCACGCACGATCAAGTTTACTAGTTTGGAGTATAATTTTGAAATTTTCTAAAATAACTTTTACCTATCAAAAAGTAAAAGTTAAACGTTGTATCTCTTAAAACTTTATCAAATCAAAATTTCTAGTCAACGAATCCAATTATAAAAATTCTACTCAGTTGTCATTCTCTCGGGACTCCAGTAGATGGATTTAATATTTATCATATGTATATAATTAGAAAGTATAGTATGTTTTTATTCTATATGTTTAAAAACTGAAAATTATTCTTACCTTCACGGGACCGACTTAGTAAGCAGCAATCACCGGACCAGCTAAGTAATGTACCACGACCCTAAGTAATTTATCACGACCATCACTGGACCAACTAAGTATATATCGCGATTCTAAGTAATGTATCGCCACCCTAAGTAATGTATTATGCCACAAATTGCAAGATCTTATGTAATTTTGAAAAGAGTGGGATAAGGCGTAATTAGGTACTAAAAAGAAATTTAGGACACAATTGAGATTTATGAAATTTACCCTAAAAAGAAAGAAGGTTTACAACCCATTGTTAAGCTCATCTGGACTCAATCCCTTAATCTAAGTGATCTTGAATAGGATTGGACAGTAACACACCTATTATTTCAACCTATTTTGATCCGTCCAAGTTCACCCCCTAAGAACCCACCGATCACCTCTAGTACCGAGTATACTAATGTCTATTTGTAAAAGATTGAAGAACAACTGAAGATGTTAAAGTCGTGAGATGAATATGGTAAAACTGGTATTTAATATATTGATGATATATAGTGTGTAGTATTCATATTATATACACGTTCTGTTGATATATTCTTATTTATGAAAAAAATCATACAAAAATATGTAATATAGAACGATGAAAAGAGCGAAAGAATTTGGCATAACATATGTGCATGAATAAAATGAATATGCTCCCAACACACGTTAGCCTTAATGTGCACACACCATGGGAGGCCAAAAGCTACGACGCATGTGGTGAATTCCGACCATAAAGCCATAGGATCTTCAATTCAACATAGTGTGCTGGATGAGAAGCTGCAAAAAACTTAGGCGAGTGTCGGAGCAATGGAGCAATAACTCGAAGTGTGGAATCAAGTCCACAAGTAGGACTGCATTAATTGCATGTCCAATGATTGTAAGGTTAATTGGAGGAGGTCCAACACCTAAGGTTTCCTCGATACAAACCAACTTGGCTTTGGGCAAGGAAAGGGAAGCAAAATGGAGGAAGTTGGTGAAACTTGCTCGTTCATCCATCTTATCCTGGCTGATGAAGTTGAAAAAATGGAGAAAGTCTCAGGTTAAACCCTTGTCCGTGGTTGTAGTTCGATGAGTAAAGGATATGGACGGGATAACTTTGATTTATTGAAAATATCTAATATAAATTTTAAATTAGAGTTTGTCAAGCTGAGGTATAAAGGGGAAAAACTGATATGTGAAATTGAATCAGATGGCATTAGTACTGAAGTTGAATACTGGAAGCATTCTATAGTTTGTTATGTTTTGGGACACATCCTCCATTTTCAGTACTTAATGGATATGTTTAAAGGCAATGGGGAAAATATGGAATTAACAAGATAGCAATTATGAAAAATGGCATTGTTTTAGTAAGTTTTGAATCTGAGGAGAGCCTAAATGAGGTGTTACAAGGTGGGATTTACCATTTTGATAACATGCCCTTCATTATGAAGGCTTGGCATTCAGAAATGGAGTTTACCAGGGATGAATTATTGACTGTTCCTATTTGGATCAAGATGCCTGGCTTAGACTTTAAATATTGGAGATCTAAGGGGTTTTAGTAAGATAGGGAGCTGGTGGGTATCCACTGATGGTGGACAAGAATACTGAGAAGAAGATGTGCTTGAATTTTGCTAGACTTTTGGTTGATTGAATATAGGTGAGACATTATCTGAGAGTATTGTGTTTAGGAATGAGAAAGGGAAATTGGTTGAACAAAACGTGTCTTATGACTAACAACCTACTTTATGCAAGGTGTGTTAGAAGTATGGGCATCATAAAGAGGTATGTAGAAAACAAAAGTCTGCTCAAGCACCAGTTACAAAGAAGGATATATCACAAGAAGTAGTGGAACAAACTAATGAACCAACTCCAGTATCTGAAAGAATAAGGCAGGGGGAAAATTATAAGGAATGTATAATGAAGGCAACAAACAAAACAAAGACATGGAAATGCTATTACTATCAACAAAACTTATACAAATTTGGAAAGTGATTAGTTTGCAAGGATAAATGAGGGAATAGTGATACTAACGATATCCCATCTCGGAATGATTAGTATGATCAGCTGGAATGTTAGAGGCCTAAAGGACCTTAATAAGCAGAAAGAGATCAAGCTCTTCTGCAATAAAATGAGTATAGGTTTAATGGGTTTTGTAGAGACAAAAATAGTGGTGAATGGAATCACTCAGTATTGAATACTATGTTTGGTGGAAGGTAGTTTACTAGTAATCATGTTTCTTATTATAATGGAAGAATATTGGTGGTTTGGAGAACTGATTGGTTTCAATTTATCATTGAGAGTGGGACACCTCAATATATAACTTGTGCAGTAGATTTTATCCCAAAACAACTCAAATTTCTGATTACTTTTGTGTATGCTTTCAACAACAAAGCGGAAAGGAAATGCCTCTGGGACTTAAGTGTCAGGGCTAGTACTTGTCAAATGCATTGGATTGTTCTTGAAGAATTCAATAATGTATTACACGATGGTGATAGGACTGGTGAGTTACCAATTACTTTTTCTAAGGTCATCGACTTTCAAAATTGTATTGACTTGTGTGGTTTAACTGAGTTTCAAAGTACTGCCTACAAATACACAGCCTGATAATCAAGTGGATAGAATTTTTCTAAAATTGACTGGGCTTTGGTTAATGGTGGCTGGTTGGACTATATGCCAAGCTGTATTGTAGAATTCCATACAGAAGGTATTAGTGATCATTTTTCTTTGGTAATTAAATGATTCAACAATCTCATAGAAGGAACAACACCTTTAAGCATTGCAATATGTGGAGTAAGTCATTCGTATAGACTGTTAAAGATGTATAGGACATTAAGATTGATAGTTATAGTATATTTCAAATGGTAAGGAGTCTAAGTCTAAATTTGGTCAATAAAGGCCTCAAGCAATTAGACCAACAACACTATAACAATATAACGTAAGTAGTAGATTATAAAAGAAGTACTCTATAGGAAATTCAAGAGCTACTTTATCTCAATCTTGGTAATGATGACCTGCAAAGGAGGGAAAGAGAATAGAATTTGAAGTTTATAAGATCAGTAAGGATGGTGAATACCTTGTTACTTCAGAAAAAAAAAGCTGCATGGATTAGACAAGGGGATCACTGCACCAAATATTTTTCTCTTTCATCAAACAAAGGATGCTTATGCAATCAATCACTCAAATACAAGATATGGAAGGCGAGATGCAACATGAAACTGACTCTGTTATAGAGCTATTTGTTTAGTATTTTCAATAAATTCTTGGTAGTTTAGGAGGTCCAAGAGAAAAGGCATGCATGCAAATATTTATTAAGGTAAAGGCCCTTACAGTTGATTAGCAATGTGAGCAGCTGATTGATTTTACTGATAAGGAAATAAAAGCTTCTATCTTTAGTATTAAAGAAACTAAAAGCCCAAGGCCAAATGGTTTTAGTAGTGGTTTCTTTAGAGTTGCATGGAGTGTTGTAGGTGACAATGTTTGTCAAGTTGTCAAAAATTTCTTTAAGACTGGTCAGTTATTAAAATTGGTGAATTGTACCATGATTTCAATCATTCCAAGAGTGTTTAAACCTGTGACTTCAAGACAATACAGGACAATAGCCATTTGTAATATGATTTATAAGTGCATCTCCAACCTATTGCGTAACATGGTTGAGTAAAGTCTTTCTAACTATAGTAAGTGCTAATCAGGTTGCATTTATTAAGGATTGATCTATGCTACATAATGTTCTTATATGTCATCATTTATGGAGGCATTACAACAGAAAGATATCTTCAAGACGCCTCATGAAGATAGATCTGAGGAAAACATATAACATGATCCATTGGGGATTTATCCAAGAAATATTGTTAGGGCATGGTTTCCCTGAGAGGTTCTACAAGATGATTATGGCTTGCATCACTACTACTAGGTTCTTAGTGAAGATAAACAGTGAGGGAAGAGGTTATTTTGAAGGAAAAAATAGCTTGAGGCAGGATGATCCCATTTCAACTCTCCGATTTATCTTAGTCATGGAATATCTTACTAGAGTGTAAAGTATGATGAATGATCTACCGAACTTTAGATTTCATCCAATGTGTAAAAGCTTAAAACTTACTCATCTCATATTTGTTGATAATTTGATGATCTTTTGTAAAGAACAAGAGGCTTCATGAAGCATCCTGGGTTTGGACCCTTAGAAAATTTCCTGGAATTCGGTTCTTCGGACCCAATACGACTCATGGTACGAGCCGTATGTTGGGGTACGAGTGGTGAAGTCCTTTCGTAAGCTGACCAGAGTTAGTTGGTGGGATAGTTTGATCACTGGAATAGATACGACTTAAGGGGATGATTGTAAGGCTTGGATACGAGTCGTATCGGTGGCTTATATGGTGGACAGTGTTTGATCCTCCTGGTGTTACGTTCTGCCAAGGATATGGATCATGGGTATGGATTGTATGCTGAGGTTATGATTTAGGTGGATGAGTTGTATACTGGATAATGTTTGATCCATGGTTGAGGCTTGGTTACGATCGGATGGGTACAAACCATAAGGGAGGTTACAACTCGTAAGGGGGTCAGTCGTGACTCTGTGTCCGATTTTATGAGATTTAAGTGGGGGTATTCTGGACATTTTCCTACTTACCCTAATAAGGACCCACGACTTCTAATACACTTAGGAGGTTATTTACCCTATTATTTTATTCTTAAACACTTAGAAACTCTTCCTTAATATATCATAATTCTCTCAAGAGCTTTTGAGACAAAGAGCTAGGGTTTTAACTAAGAGATTACTTTGTGGCTTATCTTGGTGAATTCTTTCCATCATTCTTCTTGGTTTAAGGCATGATTCTCTTCCCTAATTGTAATTTTAATTAAAGACATGGTTATATGATTGATTTCATGGTTTTACTCTTGCATGATTATGGCTTTCAACTATTGATTTGGGGTTTTAAATGTAAAATGCTTGGTTATAATTTTTCATGGTTTTAATTATGTTTTCTATTCATTAATGGTGGTTTTGGACAATTGAATTGCATGGTAAAGGTTTAATGGTAATGGAATTTGGTTTTGGTTATATTATGCCCCCAAGGTGTTTGATAAAATACTTATAAAGATATGTTTATTGCATTGACTTATTTTAATAGAACTCTTGCTTGTTTTTGGCTTATGTATGAAACCTTAAATGTTTTTAAATGGTTTAAAAAGGTTTAAGAAAAATTGTTTATGCTTGTGGAGAACGTGGTAGTCTACCAAGAGGTTAATATGGTAAATGAAAAGGGCACTTGAGAGTCCCCTTGACCTAAATAGTTTGGCTATGGATAATGCTTGCAAGTATGGTGGTGTGATGATACCACCAGTTTATTGAATAGCCTTGGTTAATAAATGGATAATTGAATTATTTGAATATGGTTTTAATATGGGCATTAATGGTGGGATGTGTAACTAAGCCGTGGAAGGTGGAGGTTACGGGGAAACCAAAACTGGAAACTCATATTTGCCGATATGAGGGGTCTTCGATGCCCGCGTACGAGTATCATATTTAAATTGTAGGGATGTACTAGTCACCCCAGGGATATTGCATGATCGTACGACTACATGCACCGGGACCCTTTCAGTAAGGGGAGCTGAACTCATACGGCCCATAGGTGTCGTTAAATGACAAGGTTACACAGCCTAAGTAGAAGGTTTTAAATTAGATGTTAAACCCGACCCTTTTTTGCCCGCACTTATATATATGTATGGTTGTTTGCATTGGATGGTTTTCAATTGGTTTTGATAACTGGCCGTACTTTATACTTATCCCCAGTTTCATGCTAGTGTTCACCTACTAACTTATCTACTGGCGGATGTACACCTACACTATGCAGGAACCGATCGTTCGACTCCTCTTTTATAGTACTTGATTCGAGGACAGCTTATTGGACTGAAGTGGTGAGCTTTCATCCTTTTGGAAGGAATCATTTTATGTTGGACATTCTTAGACATTTTACTTTTTTTTTGGATATTGGTTTTGGCCATGGTTGGAGGCATGTCTCAATCGGATATTTGTATTATTTTGGATAGAGGCTTTATGGTACTTCTGGGGGTTGGTATGAGCGGAATTGGTATTGGTGTTTTCCTTGGCATTAGTATTGGTATCGGGAATTACACCCTTGAACGATATTGTTGGTTGTTCCATCGTAATACATTTTGGGTTTGATTATCATATTATGTTTGGTATTTTCTAAATGGTTTGGTATGATTTGAATGGTTAGTTTGGTATGATTAGACTCGGTTGGGTCGGTCATGGTTGTGACCCTATTCAGAGTCTTCATGAGAGCATTATGCAATCTTGTTATATGCTCGAAGTTTAGCTCATTTAAGGTTGTATAAAGTGGTTGGTTTGGATTTAAGGGGGCAATCCTCAGTCCTGGTTGGACTTAGGATGCCCATTACGACAAGGCCCTGGTTTGGGTTGCGTCAAGTTAGTATCATAGCCTAGGTTCATGGTCAATTGGGAGTCCACAAAGCCATGTCGAGTAGAGTCTCTTTTAGGAGTGTGTAGCACGTCACACTCATAAGGGAGAAATTGTAAGACATTTAGGAATGTTTCACTTTCTTGGTATTCTTTCTTCAAGATTGACTTTTCAGTCCCAAAATCTCCGTTAATACTTATTTTTCATCTTTCAGACCATGTCTCCTAGATCTGGAACACAAGAAAATTCTTCTACCCCATCTGGAAGTGATGTTGAGGGAGCACGTTCTACTTTTAGGGTTTATTTTTGATCTCATAGTCCTATTCCTGATTGTACCAGAGTATTTCGTATTTCTCCTACTGCTCCTCAGGTCCCTCAGGGCAACATAATGAATGCAGAGTTTCATCAGTCTATGCATGCTATTGCCTAATTAGTTGCTGCTCAGGTTGAACGGGGTACGACTATCGTTGTGTCTGCTGAGTCTGCTAGGCTTGGACAGTTTATGAAGATGAGTCCTCCAACTTTTATGGGAGTGAAGGTGGAGAAAGACCCACCAGGCTTTCTTGATGAGATGGAGAAGATCTTTCGGGTAATGAGGGCTACTAATGTGGAAGGAGTAAACTTTGAAGCTTATCAGCTCAAAGAAGTTGCTTATCTATGGTATGAGGAGTGCAACAGAGATATGGGTGATATAGAAGAGGATGGTTTTTAGGAGGCCTTTTTTAATGCCTTCAGGAATCAATTATTTTCTCAAGAGTTAAGAAAAGCTAAGATGGAGGAGTTTGTGAAACTCAGGCAAGGGAGAATGTCTATGAAAGAGTATGATTTTAAGTTTCATCAGTTGTTGAGGTATGCTCCTGATTTGGTGTCTGCTATGAGGTCGAGAATGACAAAATTTTCTTCTAGGCTGAATAGATATTTGATTTTAGAGAGCAAGACTATTTTGCTCATAAAGGATATGGACATATAGAGGCTGATTATTTATATGCAATAGGTTGAGGATGAGAAGGGAAGGCAAGCAAAATATGGGGATAAGCAGGGTAAGTAGGGCAGGTTTTCTGATCAGGGAGGTGCCCAATCTCAGAATGGTCAAGATGAAGAAAGGTGGCAGAAAAAGAACTAGGGGAGTTCTGGTTCCTTTTCTACTGCTAGTGGTCCTTACCCCCAGCAGTCAACCGACAGGCGTCATTATGGTGGTGATAATTCTCAGGTGCAGGGAGCCCAGTCTCAGGAAAGTAGAGGATAGTTTGTTTCTTCATGTCCTTCTTGTCAGTTTTGCGGCCGTCCTCATCGGGGATTTTGTGAGGAGGGAAGGGATATGTACTTCAAGTGTGTCCTAGTAGGCCATCGACTCAGGGATTATTTGTCTAACAAAGTTGCTATGGGGGAGAATAATATTCTGGCGGATTCATCTTCTGTTCCTACACCTGGTGGTATAGCATCTGCTTTTGTTACTGCTCCTAGTTCTAGTGCTGGTCAGAGTAGGATGTATGCTTTTGCGTCCCTTCAGGAATTCGAGGTATCACCTGAAGTTATTACTGGTATATCATAATTTTTCTCTCATGACGTATATTGTTTGCTTGATACGGATTCTACCCTTTCCTATTTGACTCCTTATATAGTTATGTCTTTTGGTTTTGATTCGAAGATTATTTCGGATCATTTTTCTATTTTTATCCCTGTTGGAGATCCGATCATTGCTGAACGGGTCTATAGGGTGTGTGTGGTAGCTGTGAATGGTAGACAGACTTCGGTAGGTTTGTTTAAGTTGGATATGGTAGATTTTGATGTTATCTTGGGTATAGATTAGTTGTATTCTTGTTATGCAAATTTAGATTGTTGAACCCGTAGGGTTATTTTTAGGTTCTCCGGTGAGCCAAAAATAGAGTGGGAAGGTTGTTCCTTAGCTCCAAGGGGGAAGTTTATTTCTTATCTTAGAGCATGGAGGTTAATCTCTAAGGGTTGTATTTATCACTTGGTCCGGGTTAAGGCTTCTAAGTCGAAAGGTCCTTATTTATAGTTAGTTCCGGTAGTTAATGAGTTCCAAGAGGTCTTTCTAGATGATCTTCCTGGTGTTCCTACGAATAGGGAAATAGAGTTCGGTATTGATTTGCTTTCGGGAACTCGTCCAATTTCAATTCCTCTGTATAGATTGGCTCCGGCTTAGTTAAGGGAAATTAAGGATCTTCAAGACAAACGGTTTATTCGTTATAGAATTTCTCCATAGGGTGCACCGGTGTTGTTCGTGTGCAAGAAGGATGGTTCTCTTCATATATGCATCGACTATAGATAGTTTAATAAGGTAACGATCAAGAACAAATATCCTCTCCCTCAAATAGATGATCTGTTTGACCAATTGTAAGGTGGGAAGTTCTTCTCTAAGATAGATCTTCGGTATGGGTGCCATCAGTTGAAGATTAGGGACATGGATATCCCTAAGATGACTATTCGCACTCGAATGGGCATTATGAGTTTTTGGTGATGTCATTTGGATTGACAAATACCCCAACAGTATTTATGGATCTGATAAATAGGGTGTTTCAGTAGTATTTGGAATTCTTCATCATTGTGTCTATTGATGATATTCTGGTGTATTCGAAGAGTGAGGTGGATTATGCTTATCACCTTCGTGTGGTGTTGTAGACCTTAAAGGAACAACAATTATATGCTAAGTTCTCTAAGTGTGAGTTTTGGTTGAATGCTGTGACTTTCTTGGGCCATATCATTTCTAGTTAAGGGATCATGGTGGATCCACATAAGGTGGCTATGGTGAAGAAGGGGCCTAGACCCACGAATCCATCTGATATTCAGAGGTTCTTGGTTTTAGCCGGGTATTATAGGCAGTCTATGGAGAGTTTTTCATCGATAACTGCTCCTTTAACTAAGTTAACTCAGAAGAAGGTTAGATTTTCTTGGTAAGATACGTGTGAGGGTAGTTTTGAGAAGTTGAAGAATAAATTGACTATGGTTCCAGATTTGAACTTGTTGGAAGGCAATAATGAGTTTGTGGTTTATTGTGATGCATCTCGAGTTAGCCTTGGTTATGTGTTAATGCAGCATGAGAAGGTGATAGCCTATGCTTCCAGGCAATTAAAGGTGCATGAGAGGAACTATCCTACTCATGATTTGAAGCTGTTGGTGGTTGTGTTTACTTTGAAAATATGGTGGTATTATATGTATGGAGTTCATGTGGATATCTTTTCTGATCACAAGAGTTTGCAGTATGTGCTCACACAGAAAGAGCTTAATCTCAGAGGAGATGGCTTGAACATCTTAAGTACTATGATATGAGTCTTCACTACCACCCAGGTAAAGCTAACGTGGTTGCTGATGCTCTTATCAGGTTGTCCATGGGTAGTTTGGCTCATGTGGAAGAAGGGAAGTGAGAATTGGTGAAGGATATTCACCGCTTGGCCAATCTTGGGGTTCGTCTCTTGGACTCCAAAAATGGTGGTGTGATGGTGCAAGAAGTGGTTATATCATCTCTTGGTGCAGAGATTAAGGAGAAACTAGTGTTTGACTCTGCCTTGATGAAAATCAAGGGTAGCATTGGTGGGCAAAAGGTGGTGGATTTTAAGGTTAGTGACGATGGTGCTTTGCGGTACCAAGGTAGGTTGTGTGTTCCTGATGCAGATGGTTTGCGGTAAAGGATCTTGGCTGAGGTGCATGAGTCATGCCATGTTATCCATCCTGGTTCTACTAAGATGTACCATGATCTCAAGGAGATCTATTGGTGGAGTGGCATGAAGAGGGACGTGGTTGATTTTGTGTACAAGTGCATGGTGTGTCAACAAGTTAAGGTTGAGCACATGAGGCCTGGTGGGTTATATTAAGAAATTGAGTTGCCTGAATAGATGTGGGATAAGATTAATATGGATTTCGTTATCTGGGATGAGATTAATATGGATTTCGTTATCGATCTTCCTCAGTCTTGAAACCAATTTGATTCGATTTGGGTCATCGTGGATAGGATGACAAAGTCTCCGCATTCCTTGCCTGTTCAGACTAACTTTTCGGCGAAGGATTATGCGAAGCTTTATCTTTAAGAGATTGTGAAACTGAATGAGGTGCCTGTTTTGATTATTTGCGATTACGGTATGTATTTTAAGTCTCACTTGTGGCGGTCTTTCCAAAAAAAGGTTGGGGACTAAGGTGAGTCTTAGTACTGCTTTCTATCCGCAGTGGGATGGATAGATGGAGAGAACTATTCAAACATTGGAAGATATTCTTTGAGCCTGTATGATTGATTATGGTGGCAGTTGGGTGGAGCATCTACCGTTGGTAGAGTTTTCTTACAATAATAGCTATCATGAGTATTGGTATGACTCTTTTGAGGCGTTGTATGGTAG
>NC_061114.1:161955366-162089376 GCF_002878395.1 Capsicum annuum | reverse complement strand
TAAAAAATCACACCTTCACGACTTAACTACATAGCCCCCATTAAATCCAATTAAAATATGTTTTCATATAACCCATTCATTTAACCCTGGAATTACACATTATGGAACACCACAGGTATTGTCATACCCATATGCTTTTAAGCTAACACTCATGACATTTTTAATTACATTCCGTTATCTTGGGGGAATGATATGTCCCCTTTGTTCATTTAATCAAGTTTGGGCAATGCCTCAAACCCATTTAGTTTATCAAATCAACTCGGGGGAATGTATCGACCCCCGAAGTTTCAATTTCAGTCAAAACACGGCCAACAGGGCCTTTAAAATTCATATTTAACCTTTTAATCATTTATGCAATGCAATAGTGTGGGCAAGTAATGTCAAATCATGTGACAAACCGTATTTCAAAACCAAGGACACGAGTGGGTTGAGGGAACACAATTTCCAAATCAATTTCAATACCAAAATCATCAAATTGGGGGAATGACTCGACCCCTATTCTAATTCCCACACCCATGCACCCCATTAGTCTAAAAAACATTCAATTCAAAGCATGAACAATATGTACTAATCATGGGAAAATAATTTAAGACTCAACCATGCCAAAACCCTCTACCCATGTCAAAACCCACATTCAATTTCACATTAATAATCATTTAATACACATTCTTAATAGAAAATAAGTTTGAGGGTAGAGTCACATGCATGAAAGTACAGAGAATTATGGAGAGAAATCAACCCCTGAGCCCTTAAATGAGCAACTTTGAGAAACCCTAGCTTATTCTTGCCTTAGGTATTTAAGAGATTTTGAGAGAGTGTTTATGCTTGATAAGTGTTGAAAATAACACCCAAAGGCGCTTTAGGGTAGTGGGTCTTAAGTGGGCAAATAGGAAAATATCCAAAGTACCCTTTATTAGTGACTACGGGTCATTATACAACTCGTCACCATGAGTCATAGTCCGGACAGTAGCTGAGGGACCCCTCTCTGGTGACTCTACAACTCACACCACGTGACTCGTCAAGAGACCCTACGAGTAGTAATCAATACAGAAGTATTTGGGGTACCCACTGATCACCCTATGATTTGGACACCATGACTCGTAATGATTCTTAAGGACTCGTGATCTTTAGTCGTAATCAGGACAGTAGCATTGGCACCACTTACTGGCTAGACAATGATTTGGATCCTATGGCTCGTAAGGATACCTTATGACTTATAAGGTGAGTCGTAGGTTGGGACAGAGTTCAAAAACTCAAGAACTTTTAGGGACCAAAATTCAAGGTATTACACTCTGCCCCCTAGGATTATTCATCCCCGAATGGTGAGATAAGGCATCCATTAGCATGATTTAACATGGAACACACCTACATTTTCCTTTAACAAAGACAGAAAACAAAGATGTCAGGGAAAACACATACCTTAAGCATGATTATCCAAATGGGAAAATGTGAATGGATAGTTGGACTTCATGTCCTCTTCAGTTTCCAAGGTAGCTTCTTCAACCTTATGATTCATCCATAGAACCTTTACCGAAGCCACATTCTTAGTCCTCAAATGGTAGAATTACTATCCAAAATCTCAATCAAGAGTTCCTCATAAGACAAGGAATTCGAAACACCAACACTCTCCAAAGGAACAACCAAGGAAGTTTCACCTATGCACTTCTTCAACATTGAAACATGAAAGACTGGGTGGATAGAACCCAAACTCGAAGGCAACTCCAAATCATAAGCTACATTGAACACTCTCCTTAAAATGAAGTACGGGAAAACATAACAGGGACCAAGCTTCTCTTTCTTTCCAAACCTCATTTCTCCCTTCATGAGAGATACCTTCAAGAATACCCAATCACCAACATCAAACTCCAAGTCCCTGCGCCTCACATCCATATAGGACTTTCGGCAACTTTGGGCGGTCTTAAGTCCATCCCAAATTACCTTTACCTTTTTCATGGCTTGGTGAACCAAGTCCGGGCTGAAAAACCTAGTTTCACAAAATTTGAACTACCCAATGAGAGACCTATACCTCCTACCATACAAGGCCTTGAACGGAACCATCTGAATACTCGAGTGATAGCTATTATTATATGCAAATTATATGAGAGACAATTAATCAACCCAACTACCACCAAAGTTAATCACACAGGCCCTTAGTATTTCTTACAAGGTCTGAATAGTCCTCTCTACCTGTCTATCCGTCTAAGGGTGGAAAGCGGTGCTAAAGTTCACCTTAGTCCCCAAACCTCTCTAAAAAAATGCCAAAATTGTGATAAGAACTGAATACCATGATCTAATATGATAGAAACTAAAGCACCATGCAACTCAATGATTTCCAAAATGAACAACTTTCCATAATCCTCTGCAAAAAAGTTGGTCCTCACTGACAAGAAATGAGCGGACTTAGTCATCCTATCCACAATGATCCAAATAGAATCAAACTGGCGACGAGACCATGGAATAACAGTAATGAAATCCTTATTGTTCACTTTCTACTTTTATACAGGCAACTCAGTCTCTTGAGACAAACTGCGAGGCATCAAGTGTTCAACCTTCACTTGTTGACATACTGTGCACTTAGCTATAAAATTGGCCACATCTCTCTTCATATTATTCCATCAATAGATCTCCTTCAAGTAACAATACATTTTCGTTAAACCAGGATGAATAATATACCTCGACTCATGAGCCTTGATTAATATTCTTTCTCGCAATCTATCAACATCCAGAATGCACAATCTACCTTGGTACCTCAAGATACCATCACCACCAATCTCAAAAGCCAAAATATTTTGCTGACCCACATCTTCTTTAATCTGCATCAAGGTAGGATCCAAAATATTCTTCTTCTTTACATCATTACTGAGAGAAGACTTCACCACCACTTGAATTATTACCCCACCATCCTCAAAATCTAAAAGACAAACCCTAAGATTATCCAATCGGTGAGTATCCTTCATAAAACCTCACTTATCCTTATCAAGATAAGATAAGCTCCCCATGGATAACCTGCTAAGAGCATCAATAACCACATTATCCTTTACTGGATGATAGTGGAGACTCATATTATAATCCTTGAGTAACTCAAGCCATTTTCTTTGCCTAAGTTTTAACTCTTTCTGGGTGAAAACCTACTACAGGCTCTTATGAACTGAGAAGATGTCAACATGCACCCCATACAAGTAATGACATCAAATTTTCAACGCAAACACCACAACTAACAACTCTAAATCACGAGTTAAATAATTTCTCTTTTGAACTTTCAGCTACCTAGAAGCACAGGACACAACCCTGCCGTGCTTTATCAACACACAACCTAATACCACATGGGACACATCACAATAAACTACAAAACCATTAGTACCATCGGTTAGGGTCAAGACCAAAGCTGAAGTCATCTTTTCCTTCAATTTCTCAAAACTATCCCGACAAGTATCGGACCACATCATCTTTACCTTCTTTTGAATTAACTTAATCAATTGAGAAACAATTGAAGAGAAACTCTCCACAAACCTCTTATAATACCAGGCTAAACCCAAGAAACTCCAAATATTGGTTGAAGTCATGGGCTTAGGACACTTTGTAACCACTACAAATTTTTGTGGATCCACCATGATCCCCTTACTAGAAACAACATAACCCAGAAAAGTAACAATATTCAACCAGAATTTGCATTGAAAAAATTTAGCATATAATAACTGATTCTTAAGGGTTTGCAACACTATACGGAGGTAACCCATATGATTCTCCTCACTCTTAGTATATACCAATATATCATCGATAAATATAATAATAAACAAGGTTCATAAGATCTATAAATACCACCAGTATATTAGTTAAACCAAAGAAAATCACCAAAAACTCAAAATAACCATACCAAGTTAGAAAAGCAGTCTGAGGGATATCCACCTCTGTAATTTTTAGCTGATGATAACCCGAACAAAGATCAATTTTAGAAAATCACTTATCAACCTAAAGTTGTTCAAAAAAAATATCAATCTTAGGGAGAGGATACTTATTCTTCACCGTCACCCTATTCAATTAGTGATAGTCTATACACATTCAGAGGGAACTATCCTTCTTGCGCATGAATAGAACAGGAGCACCCCATGGAGAAATACTAGGATGGATAAAACCCTTATCAATAAGATCTTTCAACTGCTTCTTAAATTCTTTCAACTCAGTTGGAGCCATTCTACATGGGGAAATGGAGATAGGATAGGCATTTAGTAGAAGGTAAATCCCAAAATCAATTTTCCTATCGGGAGAAATACAAGGGAGATCATCAAGAAATACCTCAAGAAATTCATTAACCATGAGAACAAATTTTAATGAAGGACCCTCTAAGTTAAAATCTTTAACCCAGATCAAATGATAAAGGCACTCCTTGGAAATTAATTTTCGGGCTCTAAGATATGAACTAAACCTCTCCTTAGGCTCTAGGGAACTACCTTCCCACTCAATCACTAGTTCATTTGGGAATTGGAAACTGACCCTTCAGAATCTACAACCTAAAGAGGCATGGCACGAATAGAGCCAATCCATCCCCCAAATAACATCAAAGTCTAATGATCTTGAGTGTATTTATATGTCCAAGCACCAATATTCACCCATAATAGAACTTGTTCTACATGCTAAAATATGTTATTCTTATTGTGTTTGATGCGTAATAACTTGATTTAGCTAATGGACATGATTAGTGATGTAGGGTTGATTTTTGATTAAATTGGATGCAATTGGATGTATGTCGGGAAACGAGTAATGATTAAAGATTTGGGATTATTTTTTGGACATGATAAGAAGTGGATTGAGCTCTAAAAGTATGCATTTGGAGATAGAAACAAGTAAAGAAGTAATGATGATAGAGAGGGAATAGGCAGTGCGGCATGACAACTACTCCCTCGGATTGTGCTCTACATCACCCCTTGTATTTTTTTGGACCAAATGAAATTTCCAGTGAGGGTCCGCAATATCCCCATGGTGTAGACCCTATTCCCTTAAACTAAACCATATAGCGCGAACAACATTCCCATGAACTAACTGGTATGATGTGGCTCTTATTCCCCTAGAGTGAGTCATGCGACTTGATGGTAGGTATTTAGTGGGATAAAATTGTCCTACTATAAAAGAAATACTTAAACACAATTGAGACTACTTTGAAAACATACATCGGAGGAAAAACACTAAAATAATTCTCTTAGGGTTCTTTGTACTTCATACTTCCAAGATTATTTTTTGGTATGATTAATTATTCATTTTCTATGTTGAATTTGAACATGAGTGGCTAAACACCTTTGTTCGGGGATTGAGGCCAAAAACATGATTGCACTTTGATATTATTTCTCATAGTTTACTTTTGAATTATTATATGGGTTATTCTTAATATCATGTACTTACTATTTTGATAAATGGCCACCATTAAAATACACTAATATTTCTAAGCGAATTCCGGAGTAGAATCATAGGATAGAATGAAGAGTTTAAGGAGAAAGGTTCTTATTCTTGTATAAATAAGGGTTTTCAATTAGTGTTTAGGATAGGGATATACCTAGAACCCTTGTTTAGTTCACTTTCAGGATGACAACTAAATTTATCTAAATGGATTATTGCATCCCCGCTCAATGATGTAGTTATAATATCCAATTAGATAGAAGATTAGAGAATCAAGAGACCATGATCATAATCTAAACCATGTGAATCAATAACCTGATAATCAACTAAACTATGAGAAGAACAAAGATTTGTTAGAATGTTAAAAGTGTCTCAACCCTAGAATTCTCACTAGTATTGTTTACAAACCTACTTACGTTGCTATTTTTGAAATTGTTATTTCTTTATTAATTATATTTTTACTTGAAACTTCATAGTCATCTTGATACTTTAAAACACTTAATACATTCTTATAAAAAACTAAAGCTGGTTGAATTTCTAGTTATGTAGTCATCGTTGGTATGATATTTGACTATCTTAGTCACTATATTACTTGTATGATCGCGTCCAGTTGCATGTGCGTTAGACCGCAACAAGTTTTTGGCATCATTGCTGAGGACTCATATAATTAGTAATTTTCTAAATTTTTGGTTTTTGATAATAAGTTTAAGTGTTAACAACTTGATCTTAGTAGATGACTTTTACAGGATTAGCAAAGTATCAGAAAGGCAAGAGATAGAGAGCTGGTAGAGCCTTATATGGAACCAAAACAGGTATTTTATAAGAGGTGAAGAGCTCACTATCAAGTTTAGCAAGTTTAAATAGTAGAGAAAAGAGATCCTAATCTCATTGATCCAATAGATCCAAATACGGCACATTTCCCAACTCAGGTGATTCCAGCTGCTCCTGTTTTAGCAAAAGACAGACCTGTTCATGAAGTGGCAATCCCACTATGAACCATGCTACTAATTGCATCCACAAGCCAGAGATAGGTGGACAATTTGAATTGAAGTAGAATATGGTACAACTGTTCTGTTCGAGTGGATGATTTGTAGGGTTCTCACATGAAGATCCACAACAGTACATACAGACTTTCTTGGAAATCAGTGATAGTTATATTCCTATTGGGGTATCTACTAATTAAGTTAGACTAACGCTCTTCCCTTTTTTTTAATTGAGGAAGCAAAGAGGTGGTTATATGCTGAATTACTTAACTTCATCACTTCCTAGGATGATCTGGCTCAAAAATTCCTTATGAGATTCTTTCTATCAGGAAAGACAACTTGAGAAGTGAGATTTTGAGTTTCAGGCAGAAAAAAGAGAAAATCTTTACTACGCTTGGAAAAGATTTAAGGGTATGCTTAGAAATTGACCTCACCACCATCAGTCTAATGATGTACTGGTTCATACTTTCATTAAGGTTCTTGATCCCAACATCAAAATTCTCTTAGATTCAGCAGTAGGTGGGCAAGCTCTTGAGAAAACTTATAATGAATTATATACACTACCGAATCAGATTTCACAAGGGAATCCTGAGTGACATGCTAGCTTAAGGACTGTTCCTAAGAAAGTTGCAAGTGTGTTGGAGGTAGATTGGTTCAATACTTTATCAGCTCAACTTGCTGCACTATAAAATTAGATAAATAATCAGTTCAACAGTATGAAGTTGGGGGCTACAGAGCTGGTAGCAACAACTAATGTAGTTTAATAGGCGAATGGTTGGTATGAGATTTATGGAAGCAGTGAGTATGCATTGGAGGCTTGTGCGGTTAATCCAGATTCTATCAATTATATAAGGGATGCTAATCACCAAGGGCAACAAAACTATGGTAACACTTATAATTTGAGTTAGAGGAATCACCCAATTTCTCATGGGGTTGAAATCTGGCATAAAATCATAATTAGTATAGGGGCCAGCACAACAGAATAAACAACAGCAAGTTCAGAGTAATCAAGCGATGACTCAAATGAGAAATATAGAAGAGATGTTGAAACAACTTATGATACTTAAGCATAGTTGGTAGAAGATGTGAAGAGTCAACAGTTGATTATAAAGAATTTAGAGATGCAAATTAGTCAGATTGCAGGAGTGCAAAACACTAGACCTCAAGGAGGTCTACTTAGTGATACTGTGGCAAATCCAAAATAGGTAAGTGCATTAACTACTCGGAGCTATTTGTAACTAAAAGAGTTGGAACATGAGAAAGTAAATCCCAAGGTTACTGATGGTGACATTGAAAAGAAAGAGGATAAAATGGTTGATGAAAAAACTGCAAGTAATGAAGCCAAAGTAAAGAAGAAGACTCTACCTCTACCCTTTCCCTAAAGGCTATGGACTCACCAAGATGAGACTAGTTACAGGAAGTTTTTAGAGTTTTTGAAGTAGGTTCATATCAATCTCCGTCTTGTTGATATTTTGCAAAGTGTTCCAAAGTATGAAAAGTATGTGAAAGAGAATGGAAAATAAAAGCCATCCGATTGAATATGCTACAGTAACACTTACTAAGGAGTGCACATCAAAGGTTCAGAATAAATTTCCCACAAAGCTGAAAGATCCAGGTTGTTTTACTTTATAGATCATCATTGAACAAGACATCAATGCTTAGGGGTTATGTGATTTAGGGGCAAATATCAATCTCATGCCTATATCTTGGTTCTAAAAGATGGGTATTGGGTGTCCCAAACCCATGACCATTATTTTACAGTTAGCCGATAGGTCTCTTACTAGGACTGACAGTATCATTGAAGATGTATTAGTGTAAGTGATATCACTTATTTTCCCAATGGATTTTCTTATTCTTGATTTTAATGCCGGTCCAACCATTCCATTTATTTGGGATGTCTATTCTTAGCAACTGGGAAATTTCTTATTGATGTAGCTGTAGGGAAGATGACTATGAAAGCTCATGATAAGGTAGAGATTTTTGATGTGTACAAGGCAATGAAGTTGCCTGCTACATATAAAGAATTGTCTGCAATAATAGTTGTAGATCTTGAGCTTGAGCTCCATCATCTATTGTCTAATGACCCCCTTGAGCGAGTTTTGATGGGGCATGATCTTTATGGTGATGTTGAGGCACTTGAAATGGTGAAAATTATGGATTTGACATTGATTGACACTAAAATTACAAATTTTTAGCCATTGAATAGATTGATTCGACCATATCCTAAGGTGTTCATTGATAAAGAGCCTAAACTAGAGCTCAAGGCTCTTTCTTCTCATTTAAAATATTCTTTACTTGGTGAGGATGATACTTTACCTATGATTTTTTCTGCAAGTTTGTATGATGTAGAGGTAAGAGAGGCATTGATAATATTGAGAAAAAGGAAGAGATCATGCGGATGGCAGATATCGGATTTCATAGGAATCAATCCCACTTTCTGTATGCATAAAATATACATGGAAGAGGGATACAAATCAAGTGCTCAACACCAATAAAGACTAAATTTGGTGATGAAAGAAATGGTTAGAAAAGAAGTCATTAAGTGGCTTGATGATTGGATTATCTATCCCATATCTAATAGTAAATAAGTAAGTCTATTCACAGTGTCCCCAAGAAAGGTGAGATGACTGTTGTTAATAACGAAGATAATGAGATAATTCCAACTCGCATAATGACTGGGTGAATGATCTGCATAGATTATAAAAAGTTGAATGATGACATAAAGAAGGATAACTATCCCATTCCATTTATTGATTAGATATTGTATAGATCGGCGGGACATGAGTACTACTACTTTTTGGATGGGTATTTTGGGCATAACTAGATAACAATAGTATATGAGAACTAGGAGAAGACCACCTTCACCTACCCATATGGTACTGATGCATTTAGATGAATTCCCTTCGATCTTTGTAACGCATCAGTGACGTTATAGAGATGCATGATGGCTATCTTTTTTGATATGGTGGAAGACTTTGTCGAGGTATTTATAGATGATTTTTCCATTTTTTGTAATTCATTTGACATATGCTTGTAGAATTTGGATAAGGTCCTGAACCTCTGTGAAGAGACCAACCTTATATTAAACTGGGAGAAGTTCCACTTTTTGGTTAAGGAGGTTATCATCCTTGGTCATAATGTGTCATATAGAGGACTTACGGTAGACAAAGCTAAGGTAAAAATTGTAGAAAAGCTCTCATATATGGTGTCGGTAAAAGGGGTAAGAAATTTTCTTGGACACACAGGATTTTACAGATGGTTTATCAAAGACTTCTCAAAGTTAACAGGTCCAATATAGAAGTTGTTGGAAAAAGAGGCCAAGTTTGACTTTGGGACTGACTGTCAGAAAGCATTTGAACTCTGAAGAAGAAATTGGTGGAGTCACCCATTCTAATTCCTCCCGATTGGGCATTACCATTCGAGCTAATGTGTGATGAGAGTGATATGGCTATTGGAGTAGTATAGGGGGAACATAAATATAAGGTATTTCACTCTATCTATTATGCAAAAAAAATCTTAGATGCAACCCAGATGAATTATATAGTCACCAAAAAGGAAATGCTATCCCTTGTGTACGTATTTGATAAATTTAGATTATACTTGGTGGGTACTAAGGATATTGTTCATACAGACTATGATACAATCAAGTATTTGTTCAATAAGAAGGATGTGAAGCCAATGTTGATTAGTTGGATTCTTTTGCTCCAAGAGTTTGATCTAGAAATTCGTGATAAAAAGGGAGCTGAAAATCAAGTGGCGGATCATCTTTCGAGACTTGAGATTCATGATTATGTAGCTGATGACACATTTTGTATTCAAGAGGATTTTCCTGATGAGAACCTATTGGCAGTGGATATAGCTGAATTTCCATGGTATGCTGACATACTAAACTTATTAGTAGCTGGTGTCTATCATCCAAAGACCATTAGTCAACAAAATAAGAAGCTTTTCTATGCTTTTCATGCGTAAGTATGGGATGAAACATTTCTCTTTAAGCAGGGTGCTTATCAAATAATGAGAAGATGTGTTTCAGAAGCTGAATCTATAAAGATACTTAAAATTTGTCATTTGGTGCCTTATTGAGGTCATCATGGTGGAGAAAGGACAACTCAAAAGGTATTGCAGTATGTTTTTTTCTAGCCCACACTATTTAAAGATACTATGAATTATGTTTGAAGTAGTGCTAGAGAATAGCAAAATATAGAGGCATAATGAAATTCCCTTGAATAATATTCTGGAAGTGGAGATCTTTGACATATGGGGAATAGACTTCATGGGGCCATTTCCACCATCTCATGGAAATTTGTACATTCTGGTGGTTATTCATCTAAATAGGTGAAAGCTTCTAATCTCCCCATAAATGATGCAAGAGTTGTGATGAAGTTTGTTAAGAAGCAGATTTTCTCTCGTTTTGGCACATCAAGAGTGGTTATCAGTGATGGAGGTACACATTTTGTGAACACTTGGTTTAAATTTTTTTTTAGCTAAATATGGTGTTAGGTACAAGGTGGACACAACGTATCATCCACAAAAAAGTGTCCAAATGGAGGTGTCTAAGCGTGATATCAAGTAGATATTATAGAAAATAGTCAATGGACAGCGTAAGGATTGGTCGAAGAAGCTGGATGATGCACTATGGGCGTATAGGACAGCCTATAAAATGCCCATTGGGACCTCTTCTTATTGTTTGGTATATGGAAAACCTTTCCATTTGCTTGTGGAGTTTGAGTATTTGGGCAGTGAAAAAAATTAAATCTCAATATAAAGGCTGCTAGAGAGAAGAGATTGCTAAAACCAAATAAACTTGATAAGTTTCGCTTACATGCCTATGAGAATGCGAAATTGTATAAATAAAAGACCAATAGATGGCGTGATAAGCATATTTGAATTGATATTTTGAGTTAGGAAAACTTGTTTTTCTAATCAATTCTAGATTGAGGTTGTTTCCAGGTAAGCTGATGTTGGGTGTATTTATGCACCTTAGTGTTGCTATCTTAGCTTATTTAGCCTTAGTTTGAGGACAATTTTTGTGATTTATGCGTTGATGTTGATATAAATAAGCATTTAAGTGTTAAAGGATGTTATTACACTATTTAAAAGTGTTTTCAAATAAGTTTGGGTTTAATTGGATCATTTAGAGTCTAGACGAGAAATTAGTTTTACTAACTTGAGCTAAGTGTTGTTATAGTATATGGCAATAGATTCTAATGTGTTAAATGAGTTCCTAAGTTTATTATTGAGTATTTATATGTTGAAAAAATTGTTTTTAATATGAAAATTTCAATTGTATTAAGTCAAGAGTCAGAACAACAAGTTGAAGATCAATGTGGACTAGCTTAGTCCTAACTCATGTTTTTAGTCTATCGTTGTGGATATCGTGTTGCTTCGAGATATAATATTTAGTGTTTGATCATGTATAATTATTGGTGAGTTGATTGTGATGATATTTTGATGAAACATAAGCTGGAAACCAAAGGAAAATATCACCAAAAGGCAAGGGATGGAAAAGGAAAGCAAAAGACTTAGTTGAATTTTGAGAGGCTAATTCCAGTGAGGTGCCGCAAATTGGACGCGACCCGGACCACTTGCACGTGAAATAAACCATGATGAATGTTTATTTCCACAATAAATATGCCATTATGCATTGGTATTTCCACATGAAATGCAACGCGACGCACCACATATTCCCTACACTGCTTAGAGACTACTACTATATATAGGACAACTTGTACACATTATAATCAACTTTTGAACGTCTTTGTAGATTAAGGAAGCTACATCAAATCATATTTTAGGTTTTATTATTATTTATTTCACTTTTTAATAGATCATAACATGTATTCAACTAGTTTGATTACAGTTATGACGATTAGTGGCTAAACACCCCCTTTCCGGGGTAAAAGCTAAGAACATGAATTCTATTGCTTTTAATTAATTTTGTTTGGATTTCTTATCATATTTGTTTTTTTGTTTATCCTTGTTTTAACTATTTTAAGGATTCACGATCCTTAGAATACATATATTGTCAACCTTGTGATCTCAGGAAAGTGAATAGGAAGATAGAACGTGGGATAAATAAAACAAGGTTCTTATTCCTTTATGAAATAAGGAATTTGAATTAGATCTAGGATAGGGATATACCTAGAAGCCTTTTTTGGTTCACTTGTAGGATGATAGCTTTATTCACTTAATTGGATTATTACATTCCCGCTCAATGATGTAGTTGTAATGTCCAAGTTAGGTAGATGATCAGAGGTCAAGAGGCCATGATCATGCAGTAAATCCTACGAACCAATAACCAAGATAAGTGATCCAAATAATGTAGTTCAATAGCGTAGTATGATTGTTCATAATAATTTAAACCCGGGTTTTAATCCATTGATTGTTCAAAGTCTTCACTTTACCACATTATTTTAGTTTACTTTTAATTATAAACTTTCAAAACTCTTTTGATTACTGTGTATCAATTTAATCTTAATTTTTAATTGAAATTGAATAGTTGTTTAACATTAGTCCCTGTGGGATCGATACTTGACTTTTATAAGGCCACTTTACTACTTGGTCAGACCACGTACACTTGCGTGTGCGCTTGAACGCTGTCATAAGCTGAGGTCCAAGTGGTCTGGGCCATTTGAAGTTGTGAGAATGACTTCTCATGGAGCTGTTGAATTGTGGAATAAGGAAAAAAGCAACAAATTCATGGTGAATGGATAGAGCGTGAAGCATTATTGGGGAGATCATGGGGATCAACATAATATGTCCATCACCTTTGCAGAAAAATAAAGTTGAGTTGGTCCGTGCCATAACAATAACTAAGGCACTACGTGGGAGGCAACCCATGACTGTAATATAATAGTGTAGGTTATTTCTTAGTGGTTTGAAGAAAAAAAAGAAAAAATAATATAGAAAAGAAATGGAAAATACAAAAAGATGTGTCGTCCCACGACCAAAACTAAGGAGCTGAGTGAGAGGCAACGCACTTTTTCTTACATTAGTTTGTTGTTTTGGTTTAGTGTGCAGGAGTGAGAAGCTCAGTAACATGAGATTGAATGAGAAGTTAGTGGAATTTTTGTCAAAGGAAAGCTCTCAGGTACGTAAATTGTGCACTAAGGTGGTGTATGAGGATGGGAAGCAAAATGGGGGAAAAAATATCCCCCAAAAATGCAATTTCCAGTATGTGTGCGCGATAGGCCCGTGATGCGAGTCCCAATTCAGTGAAATAGCATGAGTGACGCAGAGCCTAATTCGGTGAAATAAAAGGGGAAACTTGGAGGCTAGCTCGTGCTTTAAGACCAGCGACACAGAGGCTTCTACTGGCCTCTTAAGTTTATGTTTTAATAATGACAAACTCACAAGTGTATCTTTGTAGCTAGTATTAATGAAAATATAAAGGAAGCCGACTCTAGAAATAGAAGGACCTCAAGAATGAAAATAAAACATCCACAGTATCCAAACAAAAGTAATCATGATAAGACAAATGGAAGGAGCATCATAGTCCCGAATATTAATGAGAATCAAATCACAATATCTCGCCAAATATATGGAGGACCTCAGCATGTCAAGCAGATCAATCAAGAATCACAAAAATCCCCAGATTCACGGTAGACCGAATCAATCAAGAAGAGAAGATCACAAGTACATTGGCAAGGTAATCAATCTCTACAAAATCAAAAAGGAAATATAGATCACAAACACATCTGATATGGACATGATTTATAGCCGTATATGGACATATCTAATATGAACATTATACACTACTACATTCCTCAATCAAGGAATCAATTCACATCGTTTATTGAGAAGAAATATCTTAGGTTTCCTTATGAAGAGCAGCAACCAAAGACTATAAAAGAAGACGACTGAATATAGACACTCATTACACAACTTCAAGCAGAAACTTCAAAGTGTCTCAATTTAGTATAACAAGGCTTTGTAACTGTAGTTTACAATTGTTATATAAAGAGTAGGATCGAGTCAACTTTGTAACATCAACTGAAGCTGTGTCCCAAGATCTAAAGAGAATAATAAGTCTTCAGAACTTGTTTTCTATCATTGTACTCGAACCAAACTTTCAACGATCTAACAAAATCTTGAAACCCAAAGGGACTGGACGTAGGCATTTGATTGGTGTGCCAAACCAAGATAAATCTTTGTGTTGTTTACTTTATTTTTTATTGTTTACGTTCTTAATTGTTTAAGTTTAATAAGTTTGTAAAATGTTTTGGCTTGCAGGTGAGTCGACTATGAGGAGTCAGTAGCCGACTCACAGAAGAATATCTCAATTTAACCCTTTTGAATTTCAATTAGTATCAGAGTAGGTCTCATAGATAACATTGCCTAATCGCAAGTGAGCAAAGATCAAATAGCCAATTATCAAATTCCCAGTGCTCTTCTCCAGGATGGTCACTCCTCCACATGACAACTATACTTTAATGGACAACACTATTCTTACTAGAAGTATAGATTTGCTATCTTAGTCCAATTAAATGACTATCAAGCTTGGGTTGTTATCAAAAAGGGTCCAAAGCCAATTCCAGGACTCAAGAAAAAGCAAACGGACAAGGATAAAGAATCCAACACTACTGACATGGAAGATCGGAAAACTTTGACATTACCAAAGAGCAATAGGAGGCAATCCAAACTAATGCACGTGCCATAATGTTACTTTTGTGTGTAGTTAGCGGAGAGGAATATGACAAGATTTCAACATGTGAAACTGGAAAACAGACGTGGGACAAACTAGAGGTAACCTACGCAGGAACATCCAAGGTCAAGAAATAAAATATTACTGCCCTGGTCAATGAGTATGGGTTGTTCAGAATGGAGGAAAATGAGGACATTGAAATAATGTTCACCAAATTTAGCAAAATTGGGTGCGAGCTGAAGTCACTGGGGATGATCTATCCTCATATGTTGTAAGCCAGAATCTAGTCCGAAGTCTCCTAAAGACTTGGGAAACCAAGGCTTCCATTTTGAACGATGGAGACCTTCACAACATGACATATAATGAATGCGGGTAAGCTTATTGCATATGAGAAAAATTATATCAACAGGTTTCATAAGGATGAAAAAAAAATAGTAGCCTTTAATTCTACTCCAACTGGAGAGGAGGACATTCTGGAAAATTCTAATAGCGAAGGATGGCCCTCATCAACCGTGAGGTAAGGAAGATCATGAGACAGAGACATCAAATATCACAGGAAGGAAAGAATAATGACTCCATTAGAAATAATGATATCTATTACTACTGTGGAAAGCCTGGACAGTTCAAACAAAATGGTCCAAAATTGAGTCAACAATCGACCGGAAATAATCAAAATTTTGGGGCCTGGAGCAAAGAAGATAAAATTAAAGAAGAAATAGAGGCTGTAGATATGTGCTTTATGGAAATAGATAGATTTAGTGAGGTAAGATCACCTAACTGTCATAATTGTAGTACACTTGAGTGTAATTTGGATATGCTAGCCGATGAACTTCAAAAATTTATAGATGAATATAATAAGTTTTCTTAATAAAAGAAAATTTTTGAAGTTTGATTTAAACAAAAACTCCTAGAAGAACGATGAAATTGGCTAAAAGAAATTGAGGCATGCCAAGTTGAAAATAACTTACTTTATGAAGAGCTTGATGACGCAAAAACCAAATTAAACAATCATAAAAGGTCCCTAAGCCATAGTTTTGTAGGAGCAAACTCTTTAAAAAGGAATCTGAGTTTCTTCTCAGGGTCGTTTAAATTAGCTAAGACCTCTTTTTCCTTTTGAGAACCCATTTTATTTACTTGTGGATAGAGGGGGAACAAATCCTACAACTACAGGAATAAGCCTAAAAGTGTATGGGTTCGGAAGCCTAAGGAAAGTATATTTAACCCGAAAGGACCCAAGACCACTTGGGTACCTAAACAAAATTAATCTTTTTATTTTACAGGAACAGATCCACAAGAGCTACAAAAAAGTAATGTAGATCATTTACAATGGATGTTCTAGACATATGACTGGAAAAAAGGAGAAATTTTCTTCCCTAAAAAAAGTAGATGGGGGATCAGTCAGATTCAATGACAATGCCAGAGTCAACGTTATTAGAGTCTGCTCAGTAAGACTTAACTTATCATGTGAATTCACTGAAGTATACCTAGTAACCAATCTCAAACACAACCTACCTAGCATCAATCAACTATGTGACGCCGAGTTTGGAGTCCTCTTCAAAGCTGAAAGCTGCTCAATCAAATATGATAAAAGAAATATCTCCCTTATCGGTGCATGCGTTAATAACATTTATGTTTTAAATAGTCCTGAATTTGCCACCTTAACCTACCTCACTGTGCAATCCAATAATACTTGGTTGTGACACAGAAAGCTCGGGCATGCTAGTATGCACATTATTGAGAAACTGTCTAGGCTTGATTTGGTGAAAAGTCTGCCAAAACTCAAGTTTGACAATGATAACATTGGTGATGCCTGCCAACTGGGTAAATAGACTAGAAAATCTTTCAAAGCCAAGGATATTGTCTCTACTACCAGGCCTCTCCAAATAATACACATGGATCTGTTTGGTCTGAGCAAAACTACAAGCATTGGTGGAAAAAGATATGTTTTTATCATAGTTGATGATTACTCATGATTTACTTGGGTTGTGTTTCTTGCACATAAACATGAAGCTTTCACAAATTTTGAGATTTCTTGTAGAAAAATACAGAGAGAAGTCGGGCACTTGATCACCTATATTCATAGTGATCATGGAGGATAATTTGAAAATAAGGCATTTGAAGAGTATTATTCTCAAAATGGATACTCTTAGAACTTCTCTTCACCGCAATCTCCTGGACAAAATGGTGTAGTGGAATGAAAGAACTAACCCCTATAGGAAACTGCCAGAACAATATTGTTAGAGCACAATCTCCCAGATCACTTTTCAGCAGAAATAGTTAGTACAACATTTCATATCATCAACATGTATTTGATTAGAAAAATTTTGAAGAAAACATCTTATGAACTATGGAGAGAAAAGAAGCCCAACATCGGCTACTTCCTTCTCTTTTGCTGCAAATGCTTTATTCACAATAATGGTAAGAATACCTTAGGAAAATTTGATCTACAAAGTGACGAAGGTATGTTCCTCAGGTACTCTCTCACTAGTTGTGCTTACAGGGCTTTTAATAAAAGAACTTTAGTTATTGAGGAATCTATGCACATTGTATTTGACGAATCTAACCACCTCACTACGAGTATAAGTATTGATGAAGAATATGTGAGTAATATACAAATTAGAGAAAATCTTAGTACAACTCCAAAGCCCTCCCAAGATAAGTCGACTACATCCTCAACAGAGTCAATTCCTATAACAGAAATATGAAGGCCAATCATTCCAAAAGAATTAAAGCAGGATGGCAACCATCCAAATAAACTCATCATAAAAAATCTACAAGATAAAGTGCAAACCAGAGCATCATTAAGGATACTAGCATCTATTGCCCTCCTATCCCAATTCAAACCGAAGAAAATTGATGAAGTTCTCAATAATGAATCATGAGTTGAAGCTATGAAGGAAGAACTAGAACAATTTATACGAAATCAAGTTTGGACACTAGTTGAAAGACCAAGAAACTGCTCAATAATCAAAACCAGATGGGTCTATAAAAATAAGGTAAATGAAGAAGGTAAATTTATCAAAAATAAAGTCAAGGTCGTAGCTCAAGGCTACTCTTAGAAGGAAGGTATTGATTATGATAAAACCTTTTCCCCTATTTCTAAGTTAGAGTCAATACAAATTTTACTATCTTTTGCTACTTTTAAATATTTTAAATTATATCAAATGGACATAAAAAGTGCTTTCTTACATGGCTTTATTCATTAGGAAGTTTTCGTAAAACAACCCCTTGGATTTGAAGATCCTTCATTTCCAAATTATGTTTTCAAGTTATCGAAAGAACTCTACGACCTCAAACAAGCCCCAAAAGGTTAGTATGAGAAACTGAGTACTTTTTTACTAAATAACAATTTTTAAAGGGGTAAAATTGACACAACGTTGTTCATTCAATATCCTAATTCAAATCTCCTCATTATGAAAATTTACGTTGATGATATCATTTTCGGTAGTTCTAACATTTCTATGTGCGAGAATTTTACAAATTTGATGAAAAGAGAATTCAAAATGTGTCTTATGGGCCAGCTCACATTCGTTTTGGGACTACAAATTAACAAACTCCCAAGGGAACCTTTATTAGTCAATCCAAATACATGAAGGAACTCATCAAAAAGTTTGGAATGGAGAAGGGAAAGACCTATGGAACACACATGAGTCCATCCATAAATATTGGTTCAGACTTAGCCGGAAAGAACGTTGATGAAAAGATGCACCATGGGATGATCAGATATCTACTCTACTTAACTGTAAGTCATCCAGATATTTTGTTCAGTGTGTGTAAATGCACCAGATTCCAGTCAACTCCTAAGGAATCTCATCTCACTGCCGTCAAATGGGCCATATGATATCTAATAGGAACATAAGACCTTGCTCTATGGTATACCTTTTCTTCTCATTTTGATTTAATCAAATAATTATATGCTGATTTTGCAGAAGACAAAAGTGACAGAAAAAACACCAGCAAAATATGTCAAATTCTTAGTGATGCTCTTATCTCTTGCCATAGCTAGAAATAGAATTCTATTGCTATCTCGACCACAGAAGATGAATACATAGTTGTCAGAAGCTGTGGCACTTAAATCATATGGATTATGCACCAACTTCTTAATTTTGACTTATCTTTTGAATCAATTCCCATTATACGTGATAACACTAGGGCCATTAACCTATCTAAGTATATTGTGCATCACAGGACTAAGCATATTGATTTGAAGCATTATTTAATTCGAGATCATATTGAGAATAATGAATTTTGACTAAACTTTGTTGACTCTGAAAATCAACTAGCAGATATCTTTACCAAACCTCTGCTAGAAGAAAGATTTTGCTCTCTACGAAAAAGGCTTGGTATTATTAGCATTCATGATATTTAGAAAACCTTTTATCTATGCATTTCACTGTCTACATATTGCCTGTGTATTGTTTCTTTTTTATTATGTCAAAGAGGGAGAAGGACAGATATATTAGAGTAGCCTACTAGTCAGGGAGAGCAGAATAAGCTGATACTTACACAAGTCAGGAGGAGCAAGCTGACAAACAGGGAAGTTAATTGATGTTTACTTTTGTTGTCATTATCAAAAAGGGAAGTTAACTGATGTTTACTTTATGCTTAAATAATGAAAAACTCACAAGTGTATCTTTGGAGCTAGTAAAAATGGAAAGATAAAGGAATCTGGCTCCAAAAATAGAAGGACCTCATGAATGGAAAGACATCCATGATATCCAAATAAAAAGTAATCATAAGAAGATAAATGGAAAGAGCATCATAGTCCTAAATATTTTAGAAAATTGAATCATAATATCTTGACAAAGATATGGACGACCTCGGCATGGAAAGCAGATCAATCCCCAAATTCACGGCACACTGAATCAATCAAGAAGAGAAGATCAAAGTACATTGTTAAGGAAATCAATCTCTATAAAATCAAAAAGGAAATATAGATCAAAAACATATCTGATATGGACGTGATTCATAGTCGTATATGGATATTATGCCCGGCTACATTCCTCAATCAAAAAATCGATTAACGTCCTTGGCTGAGAATAAATCTCTTGGGTTTCCTTATAAAGAGCAACAACCAAAGACTATAAAAGAAGAAGACCGAATATAGACACTCTTTACGCAACTTCAAGCAGAAACTTCAGAGTGTCACAATCTTAGTTTAATAAGGCTTTGTAACCGTAGCTTACAATTGTTATATAAAGAGTAGGATCGATTCCACTTTTTAATATCAACTGAAGTTGTGTCACAAGATCTAAAGAGCAAAATAAATCTTCAGAACTTATTTCTTATCAATGTACTCGAACCAAACTTTTAACGATCTAATGGAAACTTGAAACCCAAGGGGATTGGATGTAGGAACTTGATTGGTGTGTTGATTCAGGATAATTTTTTTTTGTAGTTTACTTTATGGTTTATTATTTATGTGATTAATTGTTTAAGTTAATCTGTTTGTGAAGTGTTTTGATCTGTAGGCGAGTCGACTATGAGGAGTCAATAGTTTACACACAAAAGAAAATCTCAATTTATCCCCTCTTGAATTTCAGCTTCCACGCACGCTATGTCCCAAGATGTGAACCCCATATCAATTTAGGTTAAAAATCTCAAAACAATGAAATATGTACACCTAAAGTTGTTCTGATAAAGTGATTTAGATTATCAATGCCAAAAGATTGAATGACGATCTAAATTAATGATTGCTTGATATCTGAGAAGTTGTGCTTATGCAAAATGTATATTAAATAGGGGAAGTGTGAGCTCCCTAGTTCTTGTACTTACACACATATACTAGCAACTAAGTGTGGGATGTCTTCAACAATTTCTTACACTTAGTGTTTGCTAATTCAAAATAGGTGCATTGTTTAGAATAATTGCTGAATATTGTGATTAACAGGTGATATGTCTAGTTTTCAACAAAAGGGTAAGACCTTAGATAGACCTTATGAGCTGGCATACAAAAGTAATAGGTAAACTGGTCATGTTCCCCGACCTCCGGCTATTCCATATGGGCAAGATAGGAGGTAAGATACTAAACGGGTTGTAGAGGATAGAAAGAAGTGGTATGCAAAGAACAACGAGTCTAAGTATTCTGAAGATCAATTCATTAATTAATCCAACCTATTAAGAGAATTTCCCAGCATGGTGCACCGAATAGAGGAGCTACATATGGACTTTTTATTTGAGCAACCTCATGAGTGTAACCTAAACCTTGTTAGAGAGTTTTATACAAATTGGGACCCATTAAAGAGGGACTCAAAGGTTAAGATATAAGGCCAAGTTCTATCATATTTTAGGCTATAAGGAAGGTGAGGTTCCATTAGTAGCGCATGTATGGCTTTGGAGGTTTGCTGATGAGGTTTCTGAGGGATCTTGGTGTAGAGGAAGAGGACCTCGATTATAGGCTGGTGTTGGACACTTGCCTAGTAGATATGTGCTGTACTTAGGGGATCACTGTGACTCATCGTACATTAGTAACTATGCCTAAGCATCAAACTCAGAATGACGAGATCACAGCCCAAACGCATGGGCTACAGCTACTATAGTTAGGGATAGGTAGATACCCAGCTACACAATAGGAGATTCAAGATGTTGAGCTTGACTATCCTCTTAGTCATCATGCTAGGATCATACTGTGGATTGGCCTAGAAATTATAGAGCCAGTAGATGATGATGTGCCAACTAACGAAGAGCATCAGTTGCGTGATTTATATTTGGAGTCAGATGAAGAGGATGACAGTAATGACCCAAATTTGGGAGATGAGCTCTATAGTCTAGAGTCTAATGATGACATATATGAGATATGACCAGGGAGTTTCTCCCCACCTCATACTTGGTTTTCTTAGCAAGCACTGGGATAATGCTTTATTTTAAGTGTAGGGTGGTGGCATCTCATTTCTTGTACCGTTATTGTTTTATTATGTTGGATATTTTTTTTTGTTTTTGGGAAGACATTCATTCATTCTAACTATTCAAAACTATACTATCCATAATAGTTAGTATTGATAAGATTTGCTTAGTAGTAGGTAGTTTATTAGTTTTGTTGCTTAGTAGTTACTTTTGTGTAAAAGTAGGAGTAAAATTATGGTTTTTGCCCTCAAGGCAATTTTCAATAAGTTGTCATAATTAGGTACCCTCCTCTATTATAGATGGATGACGATCGTCTTAAGGGGAGTTAGTCATAGGAAATAAAGAAGTGAAAAGAACCGAACCATAACTTTAAGGAGAAATGCTTTATGTTGGTCCATGTGGTTGCTTGACTTGGAACATACTTGTTTTGAAATAGAAGCATGACATAAAATAAAAAAGATCCAGTTTTAGACACTTAATCTCAATAGGTGTAATTTTTGGTTTGTTGGCTTAAATCTAAATTTGACAAGTGCGATATCAAAAACCATAGGGATCCGACTTGAATCTAGCATACACCAAGAGTGAGAGAAGTTTTTAGTTATTCTACATGTATAGTGATATTTAGAACTTGCTCGGTGTGTTCACAAAGCAAAATAAAGGATGTTGGGTTTAGGAAATGATGTAGGCATTTTTATTGATAGATGTATTTTTAGACCTTGTTTACCTACTTGATTGAATAGTTTTTTTTATTGATAGCCATATTTTTAGACCTCGTTCCCCTTTGAGGTAAGGGGATTTGAAAAGAATAATCCTATGCTTATAGAAGTGAATTGACATGTTTTGGATAAAGAGTCATGATTGAATTATGTGTGCCCAACGCAAGTATTTTGCTTAGGTTGTGATGTTAAGCTTAATTGGGTATAGTGTTGCTTGGAGTTGTTCGAGGAAGAGTAAGATTCTAAGTGTGGCGTGGTGATATTGGGCGTATTTGTATGTCCAAGCACCAATATTCACCCATAATAGGACTTGTTCTATGAGCTAAAATTTGTTATTCTTACTGTGTTTGATGTGTAATTGCATGATTTAGATAATAGACATGATTAGTGATGCAGTGTTGATTTTTGATGAAATTGGACGCAATTGGATACATGATGGGAAGTGAGTAATGATTGAAGCTTTTAGATTGATTTTATGGACACAAGAAGAAGTGCATTGAGCTCGGAAATCATGCATTTAGAGGCGGAAATAATTAAAGAAGCAATGATGCTAGAGAGGGAATAGGCAGTGCGGCACGGAAGCTATTCCCTTGGACTGTGCTCCACGTCGCCCCTTGTAATTTTGGACTAAATGTAATTTCTAGTGAGGGTCTACGATAGCCCCGTGGCGCAGACCCTATTCCCTTGAACTAACCCACATGGTACGGATAACATTCCCATAAACTAACTGGCACAACGCAACTCTTATTCTCCCAGAGTAAGTCATGCGACACGATGATGGGTATTTAGTGGGCTAAAATTGTCCTACTATAGAAGGAATACTTAAATACAATTGAGACTACTTTGGAAACGTACATCAGAGGAAAAAAATACTAAAATTCTTCTCTTAGGGTTCTTTGAACTTCATAATTCCAAGATTACTTTTTTGTATGATTAATTATTCATGTTTGATGTTGAATTCGAACATGAGTGGCTAAACACCCTTGTTTTGGGGTTGAGGATGAAAACATAATTGCAATTTGATATTCTTTCTTGTAATTTATTGTTGAATTATCATATGGGTTATTCTTAATCTCTTATGCTTACTATTTTGATGAATGGCCACCATTAAAATACACCTATATTCTTATGTGAATTTAGGAAGAGATTTATAGGATAGAACAAAGAGTTTAAGGAGCAACGTTATTATTATTTTATAAAATAAGTGATTTGAATTAGCATCTAGGATAGAGATATGCGTAAAAGCCTTGTTTGATTCACTTGCAGGATGACAACTTAATGCGTCTAAATGTATTATTGCATCCCCGCTCAACGATGTAGTTGTTATGTACAGTTAGGAAGAAGATTAGAGGATCTGGAGGACATGATCATACTCTAAACCCTGGGAATCAATAACCTGATAATCAACTAAACTACAAGAAGAATAGAGATTTTTAAGAATGTTAAAAGTGTCTCAACCCTTGAATTCTCACTAGTAATGTTTACAACCTTGCTTATGTTGCTATTGTCACATATTGTTGTTTCTTTATTAATTATATTTTCACTTGAAACTTCACAATCATCTTGATACTTTGAAATACTTAATACATTATTGTTGAAAACTAAAGTTGGTTGAATTGCTAGTTATGTAGTCCTCGTAGGTGCAATATCCGATTATCTTATTCACTATATTACTTGTACGATCGCGTGTACTTGCATGCGCCTTAGACCGCAACATCTTACATATCTAACTCTATCAGATCCACCAATGTCTTCTTACCATAGATAGATACCACAAAACCCCTATAAACTCTTCTATCTATAACAAAATCACCCACTGGGGTAGACATAAAAAAGGGATCTAAAATACACTCAGGACCAAAACAAAAATAAATAGCCACATAAGGTTCACATAAAAAAGAGTAAACTCCAGATTAAGCAGATAATACACATCATGAAAAAAAAGTTTTAGCATAACAGTAACAACATTGGGTAATGCCTCAGATTCCTAGTAGGAGACAAGAGTATAAAGACAATTCTGACCAGTGCTGGTACTAGAAGTAGCACCCTTTAGTGTAGGAGCTGAAGAAGAAAAAACTTTAACTTTACTAGCCCCAATAGCAACACCACTGCAAGGATAGTTCCTTTGAATATGACTCTGCCGACCACATCAAAAACACTTATTCCTCACCTCATCACAAAAACCATGGTGCAACTGCCCACCAAATTTATAAGGAGGGTATGATGGAGCTGACTGTGCCCTACTATCCTGAGATTAGACACCTTGTGCCTTAAACCCACTGTTGGTTTGGAAGAGACGACCACCTGACAACTTAGGTTATGGAGCACTAGCCGTAGAATAAGAACTAGAATTTCACCACTTCTTCTTAGTCCACTTCCCACCATCTCTACCACTATTTTAATGACCTTCACCCTGCTCAGACTACCTAAACTTCTTACTTTTTCTTTCCCCTGCTTCTGCCTACTTTTTTTTCCTTCTCCACCATTGTATGTATACCAAAATTCTAGAAATATCCATGTTATTATTCAACATGATGGTCTTACACTCTAACACCAAGTCCTGAGACAAGAACAAAGTAAATTTCTTCATCTTAGCCCTCATAGAAGGCACCAACTCTAGAGCATAACAGGATAACTAATGAAACTTCAAGGCATACTCTTTCACAGATATTTTGCCTTATTTTAAGTTTATGAACTCTTTAGCCTTTGCCTTCCTCAACTCCTAAGGAAAGAAGAGATCCATAAAACCACTAGAGAACTCATCCCATAATGTCGGCTTGACATCATCACCCCTCAACTTCTCCCATTCCTCATACCACTGATATGCACATCCTTCAGCTGGTATTCGGTAAACTCAACACCCTCAAAGTTAGAAGCATCCATAACTCTAAAGATCTTTTCCATCTCATCAATAAATCTTTGAAGATCTTCCTCAACTTTGGAACCAGTGAAAGTCGGAGGACTAAAGCTCAAAAAATGGCCAACTCTAGTGACCCCAGAAAATGGTGAAATAGAAGCAACACATTCAGTCTGAGAGGCCATTAACTGGTTAAGAAAATGGATAGACTAGCAAAACTCAAAGTTGAGCACATCACCCTGAGGTGTTTAAAGAGGGCTAGAGGGAATAAATGGAACTCTAAAGGGACAATCAGAAGCGGTGAATCTAGACCAGGTCTGTACCCCATAGGCAGGATAAGTTCTATACATTGTCCTCAAGTGGGATAGACGAGCATCAAATCTTCTGGGAGGCATGATTTCAAATATAAATAAAAGAAAATTAGAGGAGATTCAAGGCTTTAGACTCTATAGCTTGAAATACAACAACAATAAAAGTAAACATTCCTAGATGTCTTGTAGACTCTTTCTTATAAGTGTGGTATGCTACACACCCATAAAAGAGACTCTACTTGTCATGACTTTGTGGACACCCACTTGACCATGAACCTAGGCTCTAATACCAATATTGTCAACACCCAAACCAAGGCCTGGCCGTAAAGGTTATCTCAAGTCTACCATGGAATCCAGACCAACCCCTTTGCTTAGTAAAACAAAATAAGATACACTAAAAGCGAATGAGTTTCGAATATATAACAAGATAGAATAATTACAAATCAAGAAATCTATCACCAGCGGAGGCTACCCCTAGTAGCGACAACAATGCTTATGGTTATGAGTGATCACAAGATAACCTATAAACTGGTACCTACTATGAGCACTAGATAAAATAGTAATATACATGTGCGAAAGATAAACTACTAAAGTAATATCAATCTAAATACTGAGAATAGGATTCAATCATAAGTCTGAAACATCTGATGAAATACTAAAGAACTAGATATAAATTTAAAACCAATAATAATACTAAAAGGACTGATAAACTGAATAATTGAATGTATAAAATCCTCTAACTAATTGAGGAGTTGATAGGATAAGCCCCCAACTAACTCTGACTGACTGAATATAAGAAATACTGAGATAACTGAATAAATATAATATGTCCTCGATGGATGAGGACTCATCACTATAGCTGCTAGATCATGTTGAGCTATCTGAAAGTGATCAGGAATCTGAGCCTCCAAATCGATGATATAAGACATCTTAGCGCAAAGAAGAGTATACGGTTAGTACTTTGAATGTATTGGTATATGAGATGAGGATTAGTTGAAATACATGGGTTACTATGCATATGAAATAAGGACTAACTGAATGACATAAAATAACTAAGCATGCATGCAAGAAAACTGTGATATCTGAGAATTCAAGACCAAGCATAAACATATTGCTGAAATAATTTGTAACTGAAAGACTGAAATCTGTATAACTGAATAATTGGGAATCTGTACACTTGGTCAAGCAAACATAAATTGAAAATACATTGAATACTATACTGAGTTCATGGGAGGTATCATCTAACCAACATTCCCAATCTAAGCTAATTGAGGTCTAATCTATATCCCCAATTTGAAGAGTGTCAGTACCGTACCATGGGTACTAACACTGGCTGTGTGGATCCACTAAACTGGTGTACCAAAGGACTAAGGAGTCACTATCAATTGGAAGGTGATCTAGTGAGATATTCGTCAACCCTAAACTGGTAGGTAGACATCTTAATAACCCTCAACTGATAGGTAGATGATCTAAGATTGATTTATGCACCTTAGTATTGTTATCTTAGCTTATTTATCCTTATTTGAGGATAACTTGTGTGATTTATGTTTTCATAATGGTATAAATAAGAATCTAAGTGTTCAAGTATGTACTTAAAAGGTTTAAAGGTGTTTTCAAACAAGTTTGAGTTTAAACTGATCATTTAGAGTCTAGACGAGGAAACTAGTTTTACTAGCTTGAGCTAGGTGTTGTTCTAGTTAATTTTGATGGATTATAGTGGGTGTATTGAGTTACTCTTGTTTATAATGTTTAAGTTTCAATTGAAACAGGACAAGAGTCAAAAACAAGTTAAATATCAGAAGGAGAAAAACTAGCATTCTTAGTATCTAGTTCGTTGTCTTGGATAATTGTGTTGTTTTGAGCTCTAATTTGTGGTGTTTAATGTTATAGGATGCTTGCAGAGTTGATTATGACGATATATGAAAGATATAAAATCTTTAAATCAAGTGTAAAAAACACCAAAAGGCTTGGAGTGGATCAACAAGAGCGAGGGACAAGATTTGACTTAAACGGACACCTAGGATGTGACCAGCGCGTGTAGGACCTTGGAAATGGCCAATGTGAGTGTGAAATACATGAAAAGCTTTAAAAGGGACCCAAAAAAGTTATTCAATGTGAAATAGACATGAATCTCCACTCCATCAATGCAATAATCAACGCGGTACATCACTCTTTCCACCGACAACAAATTGCCTTCTAATATAAATAAGACTTGTCACGTTTTGCAAATCACTTTTGGACATCTTTGTATTTAGAGCGGGGATGCTACATACTTTAATTAGTTTTTAATTCTCTTTAATTTAGCTTTTTAATAGATTTAATATTGTATTCATTGATTTGGATGACAGTTATGTCTATTAGTGGCTAAACGCCCCCTTTCTGGGGTTAAGGACAAGAACATGTTTACTTTTGCTTTGAATTAAGTTTGTATGGGTTGATTATCATTATTGGTTGTTTATTTATACTTGTTTTATCTATTTTAAGGATTCATGATCCTTATAATACATATATTGTCGACCTTATGATCTCGGGATGGAGAATAGAAAGATAGAACGTGGGGATAGATAGAACAAAGTTCTTATTCTTTTATAGAATAAGGGATTTGAATTAGAATCTAGGATAGGGATATACCTAGTAGCCTTGTTTGGTTCATATGTAGTATGATATCTTCATGCACTTGATTGGATTATTAGATCCCCACTCAACGATGTAGTTGTAGTGTCGAAGTTTGGTAGACGATTAGAGGTCGGGAGACCATAATCATGCAATAAACCCTACGACTCAACAACCAAGATAATAAATCCAACTAATGAAGTTAAATGGCATAGTATGTATGTTCGTAAGTCTTAACCTTGGGTCTCTATCCCTTGATTGTCCAAAGTCATTACTTTTCCGCATTAGTTACTTTATTTTTAGTTTATAACTCTCAAACTCTTTGGGTTACTTTATCTCAATAGTTGAAATAGAAATGGATAAGTTATCAACACAAGTCTCTGAGGGATTGATACTCGACTTTATTTAAGGCCACTATATTACTTGGTGAGACCACGTACACTTGCATGTGTACTTGGGAGAAACAGTAGACATCTCTAACCTACGTTGGCTATGTAGTTCTGTAACTTGGGGATTGCTACTAATGGTCACACCCTCTACTGTCCGGTGAGCCTCCATCCCTGGGTTTGCTCGGTTCTAGATCCTACTCTCAACTGAACCGACATTGGTACTGGAATGGACTAAACTCAACCAAACATTATTACATAACTGATAGTGCTTATCATGATCATAAATATGTAAGTATACTGATAAGATTCATGGATTAACTGTCTGAGTACTTGAAAAGATGAATTCATGAAAAACACATAGGTATCAGGTGTTCATAACCCACCAACATTGACTGAGTATTAAAATACGATATCACAATTGAAATACTGTAATATGTGATTATAGTTAAAAGCCCCAAACATGGGCATTTCATCAAATATGTGGAAACCATACACTTAAACTTGAGAATGTCTCAAACATGAGGACACAATATGATTACATGGCTAAATTCATAACTTAGGGATTTATCCAAAATCAGTTGAATATAACATGGAATTTCACCATTCAAAACATGATATTACTCATTCCACTTGAAAACACTTATAACCGTACCTTGTAACTGGATTAAAAAGAAGTTCATGGAGTTAGGTTTAACTAATTTATACCAAAAGAGGATTCTTGGACTCCAAGGGTGAAAGGGACCCATGGATGAACATCACACATACCTTTACAACTGATTTTTGGAAGATTTCTTGGATTGGAAGCTAGAACTATTGTTTTTCTTGAGAATGAAGCTTGAATTTTCCCTTGAGGGAGAAGAAGGGTTTCCTTGGGAGAAATTGGATTAAAAGAGGCAACTAATGCCCTTTGTAAGCCCCAATTTGTGTTTATAAACGAGTTGGGTGAAGAGAAATGACCCAAATACCCTTAAAAGGCTAAGAAGCAAAGGTTGGATGAAATAGAGAGGGGTGGCATAGGCTCTGGAGCGGCGGACTAACCCAGGCGGTGCCCATCTTACCCCAATGGACTAAAGGGGGCGGCGCCTGCCTTACCCCGGTAGACTAAAGGGGGCAACGCATGCTTATCTCTGTAGTGCTGCTGGTTTGGTTTTCCAAACATGCCTTTACACTCGTCCGAAAATTTCAAAACTCACCCAAGATGTAATTTTAACAACCCCGATCATGAATCAACTCCAAAATTGACATTTCAATATCGGGAAGACTAAAAATAAAATCATCAAAGTGTAGGGGTCTCGAAAATGACTAAGTCCCAACACTTAGGCTAATTTCCAAGCCTTGGACCCCTTAATCATGGAACTTAGAGATGAATTGAGCTAAGAATATTACGTGGAATTACAAAATCTAAGAATGTCAACAACTATCCTAATACACAGTATCTCCATAGCCTCTAACAGAATAATAAAACAATCTAAGTCAGGAGATTCCCCTACGATAGCCAAAACTACAACCAAAGAAGTAGGTCTAAGACATAAACAAAATAAGACTTCAATATTATAGCAGAGAATGGAATCTTACCACGTCAAAGTTGATAGCTGACAATCCAAAAATCCTAACACTGTGCAAGAAAATTAGAAGTGTCTTCGGTGCCTACATCGCATGGGTATACAATATTTGGAGATGGTTAGCGGGTTGAGCGCTAGCCTGTAACTCAAGAAAGGTATAAAATAATGCCAAGTCAAAACCACAGTAAAATCCACATGCACACAATGTACATACATGCATATAATCATGCTGAGATAGGGAATATGGCTTACTTTGATGTAAAACATTAGCCTGGTCTATATTGCTTAACCATCATAAAAGGGCATCCAGATGATATATGGGTTCAACTCCCACTACTGAAAGGGCCTCAGTACGTGTTAGCTGTACAAACTAGAGGTATAAAGGAAGCCCAAGGAATGACCTGACCCCATGTCAATACAGTATACACAAACATAATAAGTGTGTCACAAGAACACGGTCGTTAAGACCACCCTCACACTGGCAAATATGAGTTTCCAATACAAGTCCTTCAAGACTTACACCTTTGCGACTTAGATACATAACCCCATTAAACCCAATTTCAAATAAGTTTTCACATAACCCATTGATTTAAACGGAATTACACATTATGGAACACCACAAGTATCGTCATACCCTTACACTTGAAAGCTTACACTCATGCTATTTTTAGTAACATTCCGTTATCTTAGGAGAATTCCATGACCCCTTTTGTTCATTTAATCAAGTTGGGGAATGACTCAAACCTTTTCAGTTTATCAAATCAACTCAGGGGAATGCCTCGACCCCCGAGGTTTCAATTTCAGTCAAAATACGGCCAACAAGTCCTTCAAAATCAGAGTTTAACCTTTTAATCATTTATGCAATGCAATAGTGTGTGTAAGTAATGTCAAATCATGTGAGAAACCGTATTTCAAAACCAATGACACAAGTGGTTTGAGGGAACACAATTTTTAAACCAATTTCAATACCAAAATCATCAAATTAGGGGAATGCCTCGACCCTCATTCCAATTCCCACATGCATGCACCCCATTAGTTTAAAAAATATTTAATTCAAAGTATGAAAAATTCATAATAATCATGGGAAAACAATTTAAGACTCAACCATGCCAAAACCCTCAACCCATGTCAAAACCCACATTCAATTGCATATCAATAATTATTTAATTCGCATTCTTAATGGAAAATAAGTTTGAGGGTAGAGTCACATGCTTGAAAGTACAAAGAATTATGGAGAGAAATTACCCTTGAGCTTTAGATGACCAACTTTGAGAAACCCTAGATTGTTCTTGCCTAAGGGATTTGAGAGAGTTTGATAGAGTGTTTATTATTTATAAGTGTTGAAAATAATACCCCAAAGGTGCTTTAGGTTGTGGGTAAAGAGGGAAATGTCCAAAGTGCCCTTCATTAAAAGCTGAAAAACTATCACCAGTGACTACGGGTCACTATACGACTTGTAAGGACTTACTATAATTCATCACCACAAGTCATAGTCTAGACAGTAGATGAGGGACCCCACTATGGTGAGCCTACGACTCACACCATGTGACTCATAAAGAAACCCTATGACTCATACGGTCTAAGTCATAACTAAGATATAAGAATTTGGGGTACACACTGGTTACCCTATGATTTAGACACCAAGACTCATAATGAGTCTTTATGACTCATGGACTTTACTCGTAATCAAGAAAGTAGCATAGGTACCACTCACTGGTCAGATGATGATTTGGCTCCTATGGCTCGTAAGGACACCGCATGACTCCAAAGATAAGTCTTAAGTTGGGCAGTGAGTTCAAAATCTCAAAAATTTTTAGGGACCAAAATCTGAGGTATTACAGTTATTAAGAGTAGGTTGAGTTCCATGGGAGTTCATTTATACTGCATGTGTGCTATGTGACCTGGCTTGTCTTGTCTAGAAGATATTATTCATCTACTTTTCTATTACGACCCTATTTGGAGTCATGATGGAACCTACCACATCCCATCGGTAGGTAAGCCGATACTGTAACCCAGAGCTATGGCAATGTGTTACCTCTATAAGAACATCCAACATGGACTTTATATATGAACACAATATATAACAACATTTCACAACTAATGATAACCGATACTCAAACACAAATCCCATGACTTGATAGTATTAATACAAAAGTTTCTAAACTTGACAGGAGGAATTTACAATCCCAGAATAAAAAATGTATTAAATAATCTCATACATTTATCTCGAAATCAAAAGACAAATAAGGATAGAGGGGAAAGAGGGTAATTTGATCTCCAAGAGCTCATCCTATCTCTGATTAGTCAACTCACACGAACTAGCTCAACAACGACAACTACAACCTGGGTCTGAACCAAAAAGGTATAGAAGTATAGTATGAGTACCAAAACACAAGTACTCAGAAGGAATCATCGGCCGACTGAGCTTAAATATAATGTAAAGACAATATAAAGTAAGAAAATGATCTTAAAGTCAAGAGGTAGGATCAGACCTGAATCTGCTTTGATACCGCTGTAACAATATCTATACTACAAAAGCAATAACATGACATACTATTTCAATATACTCCATAATCAACATAACAACTGAGTATCATTTCGAAAATGTACAACCATATACACAATAGCAAAACAGCTACTTGCCATAATTATCATCAACCATCTTTAGAACATACACACAAGAACTTACCACGACATCCCATACCACTGAAAAGTACATGAAAGAGAGCACAGTAAAGAACTAATCACGGCGTACCATAGCACCAGAGAGTACACAAAAGAATACAACCAATAATAACATAAAGCAAAACTACTCCATCAATTTATCAAAAACCACAGGTAGCACAACCTCGCCATGACTCATTACTGAAATCCACTTCCAATTACCCATACTGTAATTCAACATAAAGAAAGTAACATTGTCATAGCATAGGCATATAATCATTAATTCTATAATTCATTGATAAATACCAAAAAGTCCATACTAATTAAACTTATCTTTCCAAAAGTCAAAAGATTACAAATCTTAAAATCACTAGTCATCAAATTGGGGAAAAACTACAAGCCACCCATAGTATAGGTTATTCAATTATCATAAGGCCATTCTTTAACTAGCATCATCATGACATGAGTTATTAACTAAGCCATCTCAACTTCATATGTTAGGAGATAATTTAACTAATCATCACGCAATACTAGATCCATCATCACTGCGCATGTCACAACCTTAAGGGCTAGTTTCCATATTTTAATCAAGTAAAGTCCACCAACTAGTTTACTAGGTTTCTAGGTACCAAATAATAATCATGTATTTTAGAAGTAGCTAGTTATCACGTAATCCACCTTACTAGGAAAGATTTCATAATATAACCTCTTATTCAAGTCAATTATATATATTAGGTTAGCCCTTAAATTTTTATGCAAGTTTACACATAACGCTAAGCCTTAACTCAATATTAGGCATAAACTTCCTCAAGTAGCTAATTTAGCAACAACAAGGGTCACACCTCTTATATAGCGATTTGGAACAAGAAATGACTAAAAATTTACCAAGAGAGACCTCATAATTCAAGCACTTAGGAGGTTGGCTCCACACGGCCTAACCTTACAAACATCAATACATATAAATAAATTTGCACCACATAACATCATAATGTTCTTACCTCTTCCTGATTCACACATTTCTCCAGACTCGAACCGGACATCATCGCAATATCAGCATATTCCTCTAAATTCATTGGGCATCATCATGATATCACACATTTCTCCAGACTCGAATCGGGCATCATCATAATATCACACATTCCTCCGAACTCGAATCGGGTATCATCAAAATATCACGTATTCCTCCGGATTCATCGATCATCGTCATAATATCACACATTCCTCCGAACTTGAATCGGGCATAATCATAATATCACGTATTCTTTTGAATTCATCAGTCATCATCATAATATCATACATTTCTCCGAACTCAAACCGGTTATCATCATAATATCACATATTCCTCCAAACTCAAATCGAACATCATCATAATATCACATATTTCTCCGGATACAACAATATACATCCACATGCATATCCAAACCAATAAGTATACACAAAGGCTCACAATATATAAAAAAGTAGGGATGTGGGATAACACTTGCCAATTAACCTTACTAATAAGCTTCACACGTAATATAAACATCAACAAGAGCATGAGTATTTATAAAACATGCACAATAATCACTTAACAAGGGTATTCAAGTCACGATCACACGATAATTCGACAATCGAGTGCAACCATCAAAACTCCTACACACATATATATAGCTTGGATAATCACTACGTATCTAGATCGCTAAGCATTTACTTAGTTCAAGCTTAAGGTGGGTCAAGTCTTAATTATAAATCCCGAGAATGCCAAGATTACTAACACATGTCTATCTTCTACCCATAATTAGGCTAAGTCATCTATAGCTCACCATAAGGGCTTACCAGTCCTTTCTAGGTCTATAGGGAAAGTCTCTTCAAGAATCCTTCCTATGTCAACCCAACACCAAGGTCATCTCCTATCTAGGCATTATATAGGTCAATACACTCCTAAGGATAGAGAAGTATACCATTTATGTATACTTGTTATGTTGTCACACCAGTCGTGAGACCACAATTAAGCTAACCAAGGTTTTAGATTAAGGGTCAAATATCATACCTTACAAATCCATTGCCTATAGCAATTAATAAATCCCAAGTTCAGCATTTAATCAACTATCGTCTAAATACCCTACCCAATCTATAAAGATATCAATGATTACATTACAAATAAGCTCAATCTATACTACGGGTAAGCCTAACCTACCTTGAATCCAAGCAACTCAAGAACCGATGAGATTTTTCTTTCCTTTTCGAGAAGCTTCCCCTTTCAAAAATAATGCTATTAACAATACAATCTAAGAATTACAACAAGAATGACAATACCCATTATAGCATCATTGTGCCATGGGTTTTAAATGGACACTAAAATACTACTAGAAATTTGCTATTCTTTGACCGAAAATTTTATCTGAAAAAAATTAGTTGCAAATTTCTGACTATTTCAGTCAGAAAATTTACTTTTTTATTATTTTATTTTATAAAATATTTTTTCAATACTATTTGTGATTACAACAGTCAGAATATTTGGCAGTAAATTCTGAAAAATATATATTCCAACTATTGTAGTCGAAAATATAAATAATTACATAAATATATTAATAAATATATAATTAGACCCTTATACAAAAATTAAATAATTATTTAAATAAATTATTACCAATGTTTTTTTGACCACTGAAGTCGAAAATATAAATAATTAAATAAATAAATTTTTAAATATATATTTTTGACCACTATAGTTGGAAATACTAAAGATACATAAATATATGACTAAATATATATATAATCATACCCTTATACAGAAATTAAATAATTATTTAAATAAATTATTATCAATATATTTCTGACCACTATAGTCAAAAATATAAATAATCAAATAAGTAAATTGTTAAATATATATTTCCGACCACTAAATCTGAAATATAAATAATAAAATAAATAAATTATTAAATATGTATTTCCGACCACTATAGTTGGAAATACTAATAGCTAAATAAATATATGACTAAATATATAATCATATCTCATACAGAAATTAAATAATTATCTAAATAAATTATTACCGATATATTTCCGACCGAGTTAGTTGGAAATATAAATAATCAAATAACTAAATTTTTAAATATATATTTCCGACATCTATAGTTGAAAATATAAATAATAAAATAAATAAATTATTAAATATATGTTTTCGACCACTATAGTCAGAAATAGTAAAAGATAAATAAATATATGAATTTATACATAAAATTAATAATTAATTAAATATAATAAAAAATATTTTCAACTATTGTGGTTGGAAATATTATAAATAATTTAATTTATTAATTTTTTAACCAACGGAAGTAGTCGGAATGCTATATTTAATTATTAAATAATATATATAAGATAAAAAATAAACATATCAAAAATTGTATTCCCATTTCTCTCACTCTTATTGTCGTCGCTCTCTCTCTAAACCCTTTCTCTCACTCTCACTGTCGCGTCTCTCTCTAAATCCTAGAAATTGGTGGTGTCTCTTTAAAAAATTGGTGGTGATGGTTATGGTGATGATAACGATGATGGTGAGTTGCTAGATTTTATAGTTTTCTTGCTATTTGTTGATATTCTGGATGGGTAAGAAATGGATTTTTGCTTGATTTTCTAGATTTATTTGTAGTGAGTTGTTTCATTTGCTATGCTTGTTCAGATTTTTAGTTTTTGGTTTCATCTGTAGTGATTCTTTTGGGGTTTTGGGGTTCTTTTTTTTATGGGTTTTTCTTATGAGTAGGAAATATACAGAGAGTAGAGATTTTTGAGTAAATGAGTAATGGGGCATGTGGTCGACTGGTGAGGGATTCTAGCTTAATACATCTTTGAACTATGCTTAATTTGCAATCTGCACATTTAGGGGTCGTTTACTAGACTAAATAAAATGAGATATCTCATATTTGATGATGGAATGTCTCGTCTTATTTCATTTAACTTGAGATTATTGTATTTCATCTCCCAACTTGAATAAATTTGCTTAGGGATTTGTATCATGATAATTAGTATGCATATCAAACTACCTCTTAATTATGTAAATGAGTATCACTCACACTAAAATAAAAATGAAATATTATACTCCTTTTATTGGGTGAAGATTATTATATTAGGGTGTAGTTTTATTTATGGCAGACAAACGAGTAAGAACTTGCTCTAGGGAGGAGAATAATAGTTGGAAGTTGTTATTAGCATTCGTATGTATTGAGGAGCCAAATAAGTGATTTGCATCCGTGTCTAATTAGCAATTGGTGATGCAATAACCTATTAAGATGATTATGATTGATACTTGGTCCAAGAAAATGGTCACGGTCTGCAACACTACAATTGAAATTGTAAGGATTCTATGATACAATCCTATCGATTTTTATCGATTGGTTCATTGTTAATATGCCCTATTTATACTATTCAGTTATTGAATTTCTTTGTTGATTAGTATGCTGTGAGGGAATTGAGTATTCGGTTATTGCATTTAGCAAAGTCTAGTGGACTTCCACTAAAGCCATTTATAGAGCATGATTGTTTGAAATTCTCTGAAATAGTAATTTCAGCTGTGATGTGTTTTCGTTATACGTTAGTTTATTGGTGTTGTCAAAAGCTACTATTGTGTACTCAGTTGATTGAACTTACTCGAGGAAGAATTTGATTTAAGAAAGTTTTGTATTATGTGACAAAGGGATGGAAACGTATCGTGTTGACTTATTTATGGGTATTTATGGTGATTACTGGTTGTTTAACATTGTTTATCGTGCTTCTTGTGGTGGTTAGCAGTGCTTCTTGTGATTTGGGTATTCCAAAGAGCTTTAACTATTGTGTTCCAAGTTAATGACAACTAACATATCTGGCATCCTAAGTTGTGTTATGAAATAATTTATACGGGAAATGCAATACATAGAAGCACAAAGAACAACGACAACATACTCAATGTAATCTCACAAGGTAGAGAGGTTGTTTCTGATATTCAATAGAGACAAACGAGAGAAATTACATTGTGGTTATCTCTTCTTAAATATGAGATAACGATAATCCAACGTAACAAATCACAGTGACAATAGGTTCAGTTCCCAAATTGACCGAAGTTCATATTTCCTGTTTCTTAGAACCAGTCAACATGTTAAGAAATTATGAAAAAGTATATTAAACAACCAATTTCACAACTTCCAACTCAAATAAATCATAACAATCTTTAATAATTTATTTTACCTTCTGTAGGATTCCATATAATTATACAATTATAGAGACATGTGGATTCACTGTCAAACTAAATATAAGTAGCAAGTTCTATTTCCGAATATCATAAAGGGTTTGTGGTTAATTTGGAAATAAAACTGCTATATACTTGACTCTGAAAGTTTGTTGATGAATCAATCGATATTAATCTGACAGAAAAAACTACTTTTTTTTTGTAACATCTTAACTGAACACTTGAACACCAGACTATTATTGATTAAATATTTATAGTATTGATTGAATTGACGTTATTGATTTTGGGGTTTATTTCACAATCTTTGTTCTGATAAAATTTAGTGCTACTGAATTTGATCTAATATTAAAGTTTGCCTTACTGATAGAGTTGAATTTGTAGCCTTTGGGGTTTATAATGTTTGTTCCTACTGGCCTGAATTATTTTTGTGCAGGTTTTTATGCACCTTGCTCTCATCTTTAGCTCTTCTTACTGAATCTTTATCTGTTGAGTCTGCTGAGGAACTATCATCTCTTGTAGCTAGTCAGTGAGACGAAAATTGGTGTCCTGTTCCCGACATTCTGCTCAACACAAGTTTTTTTGCACTTGATAAGTAAAGCCTACTTAAGGCAGAAGCTAAGAAGGTATAGTAAAATACGTTTTCACATAAATTGCTACTTAATTTCATGAATCAGTTAAAGCTATGATTACTTTTTCTTCTTTCTAATTTTTTATTTAATTTCTAAAAATATGAGTAGTTCAAAAGTACACCTAATAAGAGTTGTGGTAGAACAATAAATGTTGAAAAAATTTCATAAATAACTATTGAAACTAAGTGAAGCATTGAAAACTAATGGTACTTTAAGCCATGAAATGTATGAAAACTACACTGTTGGTGTTTTTTTCTTCTGTTATTGTTTTGGTCCTCTTGTTTTTATTTTTTTTCTTTGTTATTATTGTTTGGCATTCTTTGCAGATGGAAAATGAAGATCATACATGGATGTATAATAAAACTTATCCTAATAGTGTGGGGTTGAGGGAGGAATATAAAGCTGGGGTAGCTGAATTTATTGCTAAAGCAATGACACGATGATTTTTTTACTGAAGTGACAATTAGGTGTCCTTGTTGGAATTGCAAGTGTTGCAAGTTATTGCGTCTAGATGTTGTTACATTACATCTTTATAGGAAGGGTTTTATGGTGAATTATACTTTATGGACAGCTCATGGAGAGAGTAGTAATGCTAATGATTTTGCTTTTCAGAATTATGTTGAAAGTCCAATAAGAGAGAATAATGTTGAAAGTTCATGATTTAGTGAGATGATCAGGGATGCTTTTGGGAAAAACTTAGGGGCTCAAAATGAACCAAATGATGAGGCTAAGCACTTTTATGAATAGTTAAAGAAAGCTTGTCATCTATTGTATGACGGATCAGGGCATTCTAAGTTATATGTTGTCGTTCGGTTACTGAGTATTAAGTCAGATTATTCTATCTCTCAAGAGGGAATGAATTCTATCATTTGACTTATGGATGACCTTAACCCAAATAAACTTGACTTACCTAAAGATTTCTACACAAAAAAGAAGCTAGTTTCTAAGTTAGGACTATCATCAGAGAGGATTCACTGTTGCGAGAAAGGTTGCATGTTATTCTATAAGGAAGATGCAAATTTAGAACATTACAAATTTTTTAATCAGCCTCGTTATAAGGAATTCACATATGCCAAAGGTAAGAAGGTTCCTATGAAGTCAATGCACTACTTACCCCTTATACCACGGTTAAAGAGGTTGTATACATCAATGAGCTCTGCCCCTCATATGAGATGACACTATGAAAATAAAAGACCACCTGGTGTTTTATGTCATCCGTCAGATGGAGAAGCATGGAATCATTTTGATAGTGTGTATCTGGGTTTTTCTAGTGAACCAAGAGACATTAGGTTGGGATTATCTACTGATGAATTCACTCTATTTTCTATCTCAGCTACACCATATTCATGTTGGCCAGTGTTTGTGACTCCTTATAATCTCCCACCTGAATTATGTATGACAAGTCAGTATATATTTGTAACTTACATTATTCCAGGTCCTTCCAATCCAAAAGTTTTGATTGATGTATATCTGCAGCCATTGAATGATGAGTTAAACTTATTATGGCATGAAGGTGTGGAAGCATATGTTGTATTAATGAAATAAAACTTTAGATTACGTGCTACTTTGATGTGGACTATAAATGACTTTCCTGCTTATGGAATGATGTCTGGGTGGTCGACTGCGGGCAAGTTAGCTTGCCCTTGTTGTATGGAAGACACAAAAGCTTTCACTTTGAAACAAGGGGGTAAAAACTCATGGTTTGACTGTCACCATCAATTTTTGCCAATTCAACATGAGTTTAGAAGAAATACTAGTGATTTTATGAAGAATAAGTCTGATTTTGAGGAGCCACTTCCAATTTTATCACAAGAAAAAATTTGGGATAGAGTAAGGAATCTGCCTAAGGTAACAGAGTCTCTGCCATCTAGGATACTTGGTTATAGTGTTACACATAACTGGACTAAACAAAGAATATTTTGGGAGTTAGATTACTGGAAGGACAATCTTCTGCTTTATAATCTGGATGCCATGCATATTGAGAAAAACTTCTTTGACAACTTGTTTAATACTATGATGGATGTAAGTAACAAAATAAAAGATAACTTGAAGGCTAGGATGGACTTAAGGAAGTATTGTCTATGCAGTGAGCTGTACCTAACATACTTCAACAATAACATTCAGAAGCCCAAGGCCAGTTACACATTCACTTTGGATGATAGAAAAGTGATTTGTGATTGGGTTAAGAATTTGAGAATGCCAGATGGATATGCGTCAAATTTATTCAGGTGCGTTGACATGAAAGAAGGGAAGTTGACCTCTATGAAGAGCCATGACTGTCACATTTTTGTAGAGTCACTGATGCCAATTGCATTCAGTGCATCACCCGATAGAATATGGAAGCCCATAATAGAGAGAAACTTATTTTTCAAAGATTTATGTTCTAACATATTAAAGGAGGAGAACCTATCTTTGATGGATATCAACATTTGCTTAGCCTTAAACAAGTTGGTAAGCATTTTTCCTCCTATTTTTTTTTTATGTTATGGAGCATCTTCCAATTCACCTTGTGCATGAGGCACAACTTGAAGGGCCTGTTCAGTGTAGATGGATGTATCCCTTTTAGAGGTATTGACTTTTAAAATTTACTTTTATGTGTTATAATTGAACATTATTTCATCTAAAAGATCATACTATGCAGGACTATTGGCAAATATAAGGGGACCATAAAAAATAGATCTCGAATTGAGGGATCAATATGTGAGGCTTATTTGGCTAAAAAGACCTCTTATTTTTGTTCATATTATTTTAAACATGATGTACCATGTCTAACAAATCGACGTAATAGGCATGATGATGGAGACAATACAGATCTTTCAGCACCACCATTTTCAATATTCAATCAACCGAGTAAAGAAAATTCAAAAGTTGGTCGACTTTGATAGTTGAATGAGGTGTAGCTTAAGTTAGCTACAACACATGTATTATTAAATTATCCTAAGGTCCTACCATTTTATAAGTGAGTATATTTATATTAAGGACAATCATTCAAGGTCTATATAAGCTTTAACTAATGAAAGTCAAAACTTTATCAAATAGCTACTTCGTGGCTTTACATGGGGATGCTGCTATTTATCCTATGTTTTTAGTGTGGTTTAGAGAATATGTAAGTGTAACGTAATTATTTTACAGGATATACGCTTTTGTTCAGTCTTATGTATATTTAAATTCTAAATTTTCTTGAACTTTTTATAGGTTCATAATCCACTTAATTATGATCTAAATGGCCAATTTTTACGTGATATAGCTTGGGGACCTAATGCTAAAGTTAGAAAGTTTTCTAAGTACTCTGTCAATGGGTATTGGGTAAAAGGTGATAGTGGTGTTGATTATTATGGTGTGCTTCACGATATTTTAGAACTCAATTATCATATTGGTTGGCCAAAGAAAAAGTTGGTTTTCTCTCGGTGTAAGTGGTATGATCCTATGCCTAGGTTTGGTACAAAGGTGCACCCTCAGTACAAAATAGCTGAAATTAAGCGTACAAGGGAGTATGGACTCTATGATCCATTTGTCATTGCACAAAACATGAAACAAGTATATTATGCTCCTTATCCTTTGTGTAAGAATAAATCTGCATGGCGGGTAGTTATAAAAACAAAGCCCATGGGTAGAGTTAAAGTAGAGGGTGCATTGGATGTAGCGTATCAGAATGACATTTCAAGTGTTAAAGAAAGGGTGGATGATAAATTAGCAGGTGAGTTACAACATAACGAAGGCTTATATGAAGAATTTAATCTTCTTGAACTTGGATTGATTGTTAATGATTATGGAGAAGAAATATCTGGGACAAATGACAAGGAAAATTCAACTGATGAAAATGAAATAAGTGAGGAAGAGTTACTTGATGAAAATGAAATAAGTGATGAGGAAGAATCAATGAATGAATATGAATCAAGTGATGAGGAAGAATTTATGAATGACTATGAAACAAGCGATGAGGATTGAGTTGATATTAATAGTAGTGTGCAGTAGGTCTTGAATTGTATTTTAGCTGCTGATTTTTGTTATTTTACTTGACAATATGGTGTCTTTTCTTTGTTAACATTTGTAGTGCCAGTAAGAACATTCAAGTTGTTGGATTAAATAGCAATGATGAATTTCTATATTATTTGTATGTTGTCTATTTTATTCAATTGGTACTACAGAAAAGAACTATCTATTTTATTTGTGCAAAGGTAAAAAACTTTTCTTCTATATGAACACTTGCTATAGTGTTGTTTCATTAGTTTGATATTGTATTTGTTTCCTTTTTGGTAAGAATTTCTCATTTTATTGGCAGGAGGATTGTGAGGATTTGCGTGGAAAAATTTCTCGGTACAGTTGGTAGGTTTGTCTCCTTTGCCATGCTAGTTGACCATTGGTTTTTGAACTCTTGCATTTTCCGCCTATGTTTCTTATTGAGACCAGGATATCTAAAAGAATTTCATATGGATTTGAAATGCTTACTTTATTTTGTCCATGTTTTCATTATTTTTCCCTAAAAGGTTCTTAGTTGCATTACTTGTATTGATATGCCAGTTTCTCTTTTCCTTGACATGTATATGAGGTTAACATAAATTCTTTTCATTAGATCCTCATGCACATTTCTTGCATTTGCAAAGATTAAAAGCTACAGAAGGGAATTCAAGAACACAAGCTAGAGTTGATACCAACTATAGGATAAAAGAAATCACATAATGCTTAGGCTAACTTCTATTTTCATATGTGAGACAAATAACCTATCTTTGTCATGTATCATCACCTATTCTCAGTACTTAAACCCACACCATAATTTGAAGACCAATATGGCTTTGGTTATGCTAATTTCTAGAATATGTCACCAGATTTACCAAAGTTATACCATTTTCCAATAGTGTACTGATTAGACTGTCCGAGTAAGATATAACACAATCAGATTAAAAGATTACATTGATAAAGGAAAGTTAGGAACCTGAAATATTTCAGCACAACCATGTTAGGCTAGGGCATCTCTCTTAAGGCCAAGATGATAGGCAAGGTAAGGTTGACCTGAAGCTCGTAACCTGTAGCGAGGAATAAATATTTTTATCATATGTTTCAAAGGAAATACAAACTCCATGCGCACCCCAAAAAGAAAGGACAAAGAAAAGAGAAGAGAAGTTGATTAGATACACTTTCATTTGATATGTAATTTTATTTTGTTCACTATCCAACACCAAGTGCTAGAAATTAGCATTAGAGAAGATATAAATACACATTTCTATTACTCATATGTAATGATCGAGAAAAGTCTACTATAATATCCAGATCATGTATATCCACCATGTTTCACCAAAAAAGTTGACAAAAAAAATGTTGATATTTGAGTCCATAGTCTAATTAGGTAAATTTTGAGCAAGACAAGCAGAACTCAACTGCAAAACACGAGGTTGACTTGCTAGAATAGCTCTTTATTTTTATCTTTTTGTGTGTGTGTCTTTACTTTTCTTGCTTTCTATCAAATGATAGCCAGAAGTTCACAAAGTGACTATCTAAGGTTCATTCAGGCATATCTCAATTTCCAAATACAAGATCAATGAACTTCTATACTATTACTATTGTGGTACAAGTTGTTTAGGAAATATTTACACTTTTGTGTGTATGTTTTTGTGTACAGGTTTTTTGCCTTGTTTATGTTCCTGAAGTGTTGTGCTTCTTTACGTTTAAAGTTATGGCATTGGCTAAAGTTATGGCATCTATGGAGGGGGAGGGGAGGAAAATAAAGTTAACATTTATAGAAGTTCTGCACTCCTAATTCTTGCTTGTAACTCGTGATGTTACAGGGGTTGAAATTGCAGGTGCATTGAAAAATGTGTTGGCAATTGCAGCTATGTGACTGATTATTGTAATTCAAGCATCAATTACGAGAATGAGATATTAGGAACTTCTATATAGGTTTCTCATTCTCCTGTTCCCAATTATTTCACTGCTTCCTCATGGAGATCTTTACTACATCAAGTCCATGTGATCATACTTTCTAAAGAATCTGTGGTTTTGAGTACCTATTCTGATAAAGAAGCTCGGTGCAGTTAAGATTCAACTAATTATTTACTCTTTCCTGATTCAGTTTACACATCTATATCATGTCAAAACACTTTATGATGCAGGCAAGCACCCGGTGGTAGAAACGACAATCTAAAGTCTTGGTAAGAACTCCCGGCCTAATTGTTTAAAGTATATATCTGCCTACCTTGTAACAAACATGACTATTCTTAAATTTGGTTATTTCTTCTTTTTTAGGTGGCTAGTAAAGAAAATCAATGACATCAAAAGGTAATGGTAATGGACAACATAAGAAAAGTAAGAAAGAAACTGATAATCTTTCGATAGGTCAATATACACTACTACCACTACCACCTGTTACCACAACTCTTCAACTAGCTACTACAAATATTCCCCTCCCTCATAGAGGCACTATTTCACTATCAAATGCATTTTTTATGCCTCCACCGTCTGACCAGTTCCACCTCTCTTCATCCCAAAATAGTTTGCACAGTAGCTTTTTATCTGGGCCTTCGACATCATCTCACCAAGCCTTTTTGGATTGAGAGTTGGAGGTCCTAACACACCAACATCGCGATCCATTGATAGTGCTATAACGCCTAATGCTACAACAGTTGCTTCTCAGAATTTGTATTTTAAAGAGGTATTAGAATATGACTAGGTGTGTACATAGGTTGGGTTGGTTAGGTTCTTATTAAAAAAAAGCCAAACCAATCATGTCGGTTTATTAAAACTATAAACCAAATCAAACCAACATAAAACTGGTTTTTTGGTTTAGGTTTTAGTCGGTTTTTTTGAGTTTTTGAGTTTTTTTGGTTTTTTTTCATTTTTTTATAATCTTTAGTTTTTACAATTATATTGTGATCGAAGACTAGATCAAATATATTTTCACTCATGTGCTAATGAAAAATCATAATTATGGAAAAATGAGGAGCGAAAAACTCTCTTGAAACTTAAAAGTGAGATGAAGAGTGAAAAGTTTAGGTTTTAAGTTTATATTGGATTTTTGATCATTTAATTAGTAATTAATGGATAAATATTATAACTTAAAGTCTCAAATCTAAATATATATCTACATATACTTTCAAATTATTGAAAATTACTAAAACTAGTTAAAAAAGTATTTAAAATGTAGATTATAATTAATATTTTATGTATAAAAAAGTTTGAATATTATATATATTATGTTGGTTTGATTCGGGTTCGATTTGAATTTTTTTTGGTTAACACCAAACCAAACCAAGAATGATTGTTTTTTTTTTAACGCTAAACCAATCAAACCAAATCATAAGTTGATTTTTTTTGGTTTGGTTTGGTTCGTCGGTTCGGTTTGACTTGATGGTTTGGTCTGTACACCCCTAAATATAACAATGTTAGGAGGCTACGAATCGTCCCTTATTGTGATGCGTAAGTAACACTTAAGTTTTCCTTAATTTTTAAAAGCTAAGATGATGGTTTAATATAATTTTATTGCAGGTTCATTCCAGTATATGCCGCCGGGCATATGGTTATAGAAGCAATTAAACCATTTTTCACAAAACCGTGGAATAGTTGGTTACAGATTCCATGGAAAAATAGAATTGACATGTGGAAATAGTTTATGGTATAAACAGTTTGTCATTGCCTAAAGATAGTTTTTCCATTGTATCCATCAACTCATTTTATGACTTTATATTAAACTATTTTTCAGACAAAGTGTTCATGGAGTGATTGTCATGCTAATGAAATAGGCTGCATTTTTGGTTGAAAGAAGCTCTACGGATCAAATAACACTTGTACGAGGCCTGGAGGAAATTGGCAAAACCTGGTTGGTTGAATGATGAAGTGTAGACTCAGTTCTTGATATTATGGCACATTCCTAAATATAAGGTAAAGAGGGAACGAGGAATGGCAAATCGAGCCTCTGAAATGGGTGGCTCGCTACACACCGGAGGTTCGATGAGTTTCGCTACCCACCAATGAAGACTAGTGCTATTCTTGTCCAACCCCTTTATCCATTTACATGTGAAACTTTGGGTAAATAATTTATTGTTATTGTCGAATTTGTGTCTTCTATAGCTGCAATTAAGCTACTTGGAAGTCTGAATTTAGTTCTTATTAATATCCTACCTATTAAGCATTTAACTATAAAGTCTTAACTCTGATAATGCATAGTGCTTATTAGTCGAGTTTCTTTGAGAACAACAACAAAAGTACAGTATCTTTGAGAAAATATGTTAAACTATAAGTTATAGAAAATGTTGATGTATACATACATAAGAGTTTGGTGACATATACTGATGTTGAGATGCAATACTGATAGATTGATATTTGAAAACATACATCCAAAAAATATAAAAACCACATGATCAGAGAACCGTTTGTTCTCTCCCTGAATAGTCTCTATGCTTGCTAGTTCCATTCTATGGCTGCAGATACTAGTTTCACCATAGATAACCAAACAATCCAACAACCCATTGAAATAAATAGAAAGGAAAAAAAATTGAACGAAGTTCTTTGTGCTGCTACTGAAAATGATATTGTAGAGGGGCTGTGATGATTGCTTCCTTCCTTTCTGGACTATGTTTAATCATAGCATCGAGAATAACACATCCCATATATTGGTAGGGTGACTCAGTTATGGTTTTGAATAGTAAATTGGTGTTTGCAGCCATGGTGGTGTTGCTCCTCTTTTGCTTTGTTCTAAAACAACAAATCTGAGCCCTCCATAACCTATTCATTCTCTTGGATAGTGATTCTTGTCGGGTTGGAAAATCAATAGACCTTTGTGGTCTGGTCCTTCTCTGGAACTCGTGTACAGTAGGATCTTAATGCACTGGACTGCATTTTTTAAACTAGGAAAGTCTTTTGTTTTTTTTTTGTGTATGTGTTACTGTGTTGATAAAAGTTACATAAAGAAGCAGTGATGATGGTGTTTCTATTTTTGGTCTAAACAATTTTGGTATGGAAAAACCTGGCCCATATCTGGGTGTGGCAACACTGTGTATGCTCTGTGATTGAGGCTTCTCTTTTCCCTACAATCAGTGTTTGCAGGCATAGGGGGGTTGGCTTCTCTTCTGCCTTGTCGTAGAACACGTCTGAGCCCTATTTTCATGAAAAGAGTGAAAAGTGTACATCCAAAAAATGTAAAAGTCACGTGATCAGAGAACCATTTGTTCTCTCCTTGAATAGTCTATATGCTTGCTAGTTCCATTCTATGGCTGTAGACACTAGTTTCACTATTGAGAACCAAACAATCCAACAACCCCTTGAAATAAACAGAAAGAAAAGAAAGACTGAAAAAAGTTCTTTGTGTTGCAGCTGCTGATAATGATGTTGTAGAGGTGCTATGATGATTTCTTCCATCATTTATAGATCATGTTCAATCATAGCATCAAGAATAACATGTCCTATAAATTGGCAGGGCGACCCGATTATGGCCTTGAATATAAACTAGTGTCTGTAGCCATGGCGGTGTTGTTCCTTTTTTGTTTTGTTCTAAAATAGCAAATCTGAGCCTTCCATAACCTATTCATTCTCTTGGATGGTAATTCTTGTTGGGTCGGAAAATCAATAGACCCTTGTGGTCCGGTCTTTCTCCAGAAATCATGTACAGTAGGACCTTAATGCACTGGACTGCGATTTTTAAACTAGGAAAGTCTCTTATTTTTCTTTTGGTGTATGTGTTACTGTGTTGATAGAAGTTACTTAAAGAGGCAGTGATGATGGTGTTTCTGTTTCTGGGCTAACAAATTCAGGCATAGAACGACCTGACCCATATCTTGGAATGGAAACACTATGTATGCCCTATGATTGAGGCTTCTTTCTCCCCTACAATCAGTGTTTGCAGCCATGGGTGGCTGGCTTCTCTTTTTCCTTGTCGTAAAACACACCTGAGCCCCATTTTCATGAAAAGAGTGAAAAATATGGGTAGCATTGACCTCTATATAGCTGAACTAATTAATAGAGCTGTATATAGCTGAACTAACATAGCATTGACCTGTATATAGATAAACCTTAATAGCTGAACTTTTATAGTAGCATTGACCTGTATATATGGGTAAAATTTTGCAGAAATTCTTAAATAGGGGAGTAGATGTACATCTTCCTAAGTCCTTCGAAGAGATACATAAGAATAAAAAGCCGGATGGTACAAGAGAAGAATAGGTCGAACCGCATGTTAAGGATGCATATGTAAGATAATAAAATTTATATATATTATTTTCTTATTATTCAACTTAGCTTGTTTATATAATGACAATTTTTTTTCTTTTAGGAAGGATTTCAAAAAAGCATTGAAGATTGGCATCAAACCCAACCTGCTTCAGAGGATGGTACCATGGTCCAACCACCGCCTGCTGATATAACTAGAATATGGACAACTGTGGTAGGTGGTCCAAAGAAGGGTAAAACCTATGGGCTTGGAGTTAAGCAATCCTCGAGTAGTTTTTCCTCAATGTTGCCCAACTCTACTTTTATTTCGCAAACTACGAAAGAAATAGAAGCGATAAGAACAAAAACTGAAGAGCTTACGCAACACTGTGCCAAATTTACCAAGTTTGAAGCGTTAGTCAAGAAGTATATGCCGCAAGTACTTGAGGATGGGGAAGATAGTGAATTAGATGATTAGATTGTAGTCGTTGGTTCTTGTTTATGATTGTGACATTTATATTTAAACTATTAGAATTGGTGTTTGTTTTGGATTGTGATGTTTAAACTTGTCTTGAAATGCTTAAACTATTTGATTCCGCTATTGGATGTTTCAAAGTGGTTGAATATTTAAGTTTCGAATTTATTTGTAATTTTTAAATTCTAGTTAAACATGAGAGAGTATTTTGACTACAATGATTGAGAATAATGTATTTATTAAATAATTTTTAATCAAATTTCTGACAACAGTGGTCACAAATAATTCATATATTAAATAATTATTTATTATTCTTTCGGCTATCGTAGTCGGAAGATTAATAAATAATTATTTAATAAATAAAATCTTTCCGACTACGGTAGTCGGGAATTTGATAAAAAATTATTTAATAAATAAATTATTTCCAACAAAAGTAGTCGAAAATAATCTATATATTAAATAATTATTTATTAATCTTCCGACTACCATAGTCAGAAAATTTTTATTTATTAAATAATTTTTTATTATTTTTTTGGCCACAATAGTCGGAAGATTTTTATTTATTAAATAATTATTTGTTAATCTTCCGACTATATTGGTCTGAAAATTTATAATTACTAAGTAATTGTTTTTAATTCTTAATTTAATGTTTTCGATTATAGTAGTCGGAAAGTTCCGACAGATGTGGTCAGAAATATTTTTTCGATAATTTTTTTTCCGACTACCTGTAAACAGTGAGAATGTGGTCGAAAAAACCTTATATTCCGACTACATGTGCTGTCGAAAAATACCGAATTTCTGGTAGTGAAACCCCAATTGGGTTTCACCTTTAGAAAGGAGTTTCCAAGACTAACCCATAACCTAATTATCTTTAGGGAGTTAAAATCCTCAAGTAATTTGAGTCAATCACTCAATTTTGGGGCTACAATTGACCCACAATGATTTAGGGGTTTTGAGTCAAGAAACCATGAAATTAATATCAAATTAGAGGAATTCTTACCTTAGATTTGTAGCAAAAACATGGATTACACAAGTTACTAAGCTCCTAATCAACCCACACGACTTATTTTTTTGCCAACAAATATTTATGGCTGCTAGGGTTTTCAAAATGCCGAAGAATGACTCAAAAATCGGCCAAAAGGCTTTTTTATACAAGTTTAAATAGGCTCGCAAGGTCAAAACTTGTTTTTGACCTCCCAAACTCATTCAGACTCTTTTTTTTTGCAAACGAACTATGTAACCCCATAAATTCGACATTCTGGATGCATTAGTGAAGTCGGATTTTCCATCCAAGGTCATTTAGGCCACTTGTGGATCCCACAGCCATATATTTCAATTTTGACTTTTCGACTAATGGGTTGAAATGAGCTCGGGTGCTGTGGGATCCAAACCAAGGGTCTATCTATCTTAAAATTGATATTACATAGCTGCTGGCGCAATTGAAATTTGCATCCAAAATTATTTTACTGATTTTTTCGCACGCGGCCATTTGGAATCGACAAAGCCTTCAAATTGGAAAATTGTTTGTAAAGACCAAACGAACCATCAGGTAACTGAACTATCAGTTCCAGGAAGTCACTAATGACTTGGGACAGCTATGGAGGAGCTCTATCGGTAAAAATAAGCAAGACTACGGCTAATAACTTGAAGGGTCATTACAATATCCACTACTAAGAAGCTTTCGTCCCCATAAGTTAAAGATAAGCAAGTACCAGAAGTATCGAACAAGTGAGGATATTGGGCCAACATCTCACTCTCGATCTCCCAAGTAACTTCCTCGATTGGGCGATGCCTCCATTGTACCTTGACCACCGGAATCTCCCTAGTACGTAGTCGCCTCACATCACTAGCCAAAACAAGCATGGGGTCCTCTACAAAGGTCAATTGATCTTCCAACTAGACCAAGTTCCATATAATCACATGAGAAGGATCCGGAATATAATTCCGCAATATAGGGATATGGAAAACTGGATGGAAAGTAGCAAAGTTTGGAGGTATAGCCAACTCATAGGCCACCTCGCCAACCACACGAAGAATCTCAAAAGGACAAATAAAGCGAGGGCTAAGCTTACCGTTCCTTCTAAACCTCATCACAACTCTCATAGGTGAAACTCAAAAGAACACACGATTACCCACTCCGAATCTCAAGGAACGGATTCTACGTTTGGCATAGGCCTTCTGCCTACTATGGGCTGCTCTCAACCTATCTTGAATCACCCTGACTCTGTCTAACGAGTCCTGAAGAAAATCTGTACCACAAGGTCTAACCTCGGATGTCTCAAACCATCCTATAGGAGAACAAAACCTCCTATCATACAACACCTCATAAGGGTCCATTTCAATACTCGCATGATAGCTATTGTTGTAGGAGAACTTTGTCAAAGATAAGTGCTAATACCACTAACCTCCAAAGTCGATAACACAAGCTCGGAGCATGTCCTCAAGCACCTAAATAGTCTACTCGGACTGACTATCTATCTGCGGATGAAAGGTTGTACTCAAATTAACTCGAGTACCCAACTCCTCCTGGAATGCTCTCCAAAACCTCGAAGTTAACACAAAACCATGATCTGATATGATAGATATAGGAACCCCATGCAAATGAATTATGTACGGAATATAAATCTAGGTTAATCTCTCGGCATTAAAGGTCAACTGAATAGGAATGAAATGTGCCGACTTGATCAAATTATCCATAACAACCTAGATACCATCGTGACCATGGGAAGTACGTGGAAAACCACTAATGAAGTCCATGGTGACTACACAAACAATGGTTTACGAAGTCTGCCAGATCTCTCTTCATACGATCCTACCAATATAATTTCCCCAAATCTCTGTACATCTTGGTCATGCCGAGATAAATAGAATATCTAAAAATGTGAGCCTCATACAGAATAGGTTAGATCAGATCATCAAGTCGAGGAACACAGACATGAACCTAAAATCTCAAGATACCCTCGAGATCCATGGTGTGTCTCCTAGACTCATTGCTCACTACCCGATCACAGAGAAGGCATAACTTATCAGCCTCAAACTGGCGATCATGACTTAAATAGGGAGGACCTCGCCTCTACACAAGCCAAAACTCTCGCTGGATTCGAGATGTCGAGGCGAACTATCAAATTGGCTAAGGACTCAATGTCCCGTGCCAACTTAGCCAATGGCATTTGAGAAACTAAAACACACACCAAACTACCCATACTCACTGTCTTGCGGTTCAAGGCATCTATCACCACATTAGCCTTACCCAAATGATACAAGATATACATATAATAATCCTTTAGAAACTCCATCGATCAACGCTGGCGAGTATTAAGCTCCCGCTGGGTCATAAGATGCTTATCATGATGGGTGAAAATATCATAATGCACACCATACAAGTAATGCCTCCAAATCTTGATCGCAAAAACTATCGCCGCCAACTCTAAATCATGAGTGAGGTAGTTGCGCTCATGCACCTTAAGCTGTCTAGAAGCATAGGCAATGACACGATCCTTCTACATCAAAACATATCCAAGACCAACACCAGAAGCACCACAAAACACCCTGAATCCCTCGCTCTCAACTGGAAGAGATAACACAGGGGCGGAAGTGAGATAATCCTTGAGCTTCCCAAGGCTCAACTTATACTCCTCAGACCATCAGAAAGGAGATTTCTTCCAAGTCAATCTAGTCATAGGGGATGATATGATAGCAAAGCTCTTAAAAAGTGCCCATAGAAACTCACCAAACCAATAAAACTACGAACCTCTGTCAGAGACGTCAGCCTAGACCAATCATGAATCGTTGAAATCATAGCTGGGTCTACCATAATACCTTCCTTGGACACCACGTGTCTGAGAAAATATTTTGACTCAAGCCAAAAATCACACTTGGAGAACTTGGGAAAAAACACATGCTCTCGCAAAACCTAGAGCACAATCCTCAAGTGTTGTGCATGCTCCTCACCACTCCTCAAGTACGCAAGAATATTATCAATGAACATAATAACAAAGGAGTATAGATAGGGTCTGAATAAATAGTTCATCATGTCCATAAATGCAGCGGGGGTATTAGTCAGCCCAAAAGATATCACCAAGAACTCATAGTGACCTTAATAGGTCCTGAAAGCTGTCTTTGGGATATCCTCAACCCGAATCCTCAACGGATGGTAACCAGATTTCAAGTCAATCTTAGAAAATACTATTGTACCCTAAACCTGGTCAAACAAATCATCAATGTGAGGCATATGATAACGGTTCTTCATCATCACTTTATTAAGCTGCCTATAATCAATACACATACGCATGGAACCATCTTTCTTCTTTACAAACAAAATAGGATCACCCTATGGGGACACACTTGGTCTAATAAAACCCTTACCAAGAAGATCCTGAAGCTGAGAATTTAGATCCTTAAGCTCGGCAAGAGCCATACGGTAGGGTGCCATAGAAATAGGTCAGGTTCCAGACTCATGATTAATAGAAAACTCAATCTTACGGTCAGGGGAATACCAGGCAGATCGTCAGGGAGTACATTAGGAAACTTACACACAATAGGAACAAAGTCAAATGTTAGACTCTCTACATAGACTCGCAGCCTCTCGATATAAGTATCCTAGAACAAACATAAGATATAATCCCTATCGGCTTGCATCTAACTGCTTTCTTCCATACAACTGGAGGTATGCCGGGCATGGATAAGGTAACAATCTTGACAAAATAATCCATTACCGCATGATAGTAAGCTAACTAGTCCATGCCTAGTATCACATCAAAATTTAGTATATCCAAAATAATAAGCTCAACAACACTGATTGTCACAACACACGATCTGAACACTCGATCCACTACAAAAAATCACCCATAGGAGTAGATATGCGTAATGGCACTGATAATAAATCACAAGTCACATCCAACCATGGTGCATAATAAGAAGATATATAAGAATAAGTGGATTTGGGATCAAATAAAGCAAGAGCTAATTTACGGCACACCAAAATCGTACCTGTCACTACAACATCTAAAGTCTCAGCCTCAGGTCTAGCAGGTATTGCATATAACTAACCACGCCTGCCACCTGACTGGGAACCTGACCAACCTTCTATCCTACCTACCCTAGTACCACCCTGAGCACCTTGGTAACCACCTCTACGACCTCGCAAACCGCATCTACATGAAAAAGAAACTGCCCTAATGGGAGTAGCTTCCTAGGTTGAAGCAACCATCGCCTCACGACTAGGGCAGTCTCTAGAGAAATAAATAGGAAGACCACAACAAAAACATGACTCCTGAGAAAAACCTAAACTCACATAACCAGTTGATCCGACATAACTACCACGCCTAGCATGGACCACAGATAAACCTCTCATAGACTGATCATCGCCCTTACTAGGGCGCCCACTAGAAATAACCTAATCCCTATCAATTATCTGAAGAGCTTTCTGAATTGGTCGACTTTGAGGCTGAAAATATAGACACGAAGGATGTCCAGCATAAGAAATACCACTTCTAAATTGGGAACTGCCACATCTCTCACCAAATCTACCCTAGAATCTAGGTCTCTTATCATGACCCTCACGACTCTCTCTATGCATCTTTTCTATCACACTCGTATGATCAGAAACCTCGGCAAAAGTCCTACTCGTAACAACTAGACTTTGAGTAGCCATTCGAATAGGGGGTATCAACCCTCCTATAAAGCATCGAACCCTCTCACACCTAGTTTCTAAAATAGAAGTCGCATGTCTGGCAACCTCATAAAAATGAGCCTCATACTTGGCCACTGTCATAGAGCCCTACTCCAGTTTGGAGAACTGATCCCTCAGTCGATCTCTAAGACTATGCGGCATATGCTTCTCTAAGAACATCTTGGAGAACTAATTCCTTGAAAAGGGAGAAGATCCAATTGGTCTAGAATCCACAAAACTCCTCCACCAGACACGAGCAGAGAAATCCAACTAAAATTTGGTGTAATCCACACCACGAGTCTCAACAAGGCCTAGAGCACAAAGCCTATCCTCACAAGAAGTAAGAAACTCAAATGTATCCTCCCCAGGAGCACCAGAAAACCAAGGCGGAGTCACCCTAAAAAATCAACTAAACATCTTCTGCTCATCGCCAGACATAGCTGGATGGGTCACAACTGGAGACACGGCTATTGGCTAAGCGACTACCGGTGTAGAAGGAATCTTAACGCTGGTAACTACAGCTGCAGGCTGTGCCTTGGTCCCAAAAGTCTATGTACCATCAGATGGTACACCACCAACCATACTCAGTATCAAAATTAGGGCATCTTTGAGCAAAAATGAAGAAATAAAACCTGCTGGAGCCTGGACTGGTCCCTGGATCACCGCTGACTGTGGTAGAGGAAGCTCTGGCTCAGGTACAGGGATAGGTCCCGAGGAAGGTGGCCTATACTAGACCTAGCTGGAGATATATCACGAGGCTATCCTCGACCTCTAGGTCATCTATGAATAGGAGCAGGATTTCTGGGCCTAATCTTAAGACTCGCACCTCACATAGCGGCACATCTCCTCAACATCTGCGAAAGTGTAAAGTCAATAAAGTATACTACAAACCAACTCATACTCTCATCATAATATGAATGAAAAATATTAAAGGACTCCTAAGAATGTCACATAGCCTCCCAAAGATAGGAAAGGGACGTCAATATTCTGATTCGCAGGACTCTATTAGATAATTGCTATTAGATACTTGCTCTTATATATATAATATCGGTGAAACCTAGGCTCTGATATCAACTTGTCACAACCCAGTTTGGAGCCATGATGGCACCTACCACATTCCACTGATAGGTAAGCCGATACCATAACTCAGAGCTATGGCAATGGGTTACCTTGGTAAGAACGTCCAGCATGGACTCTATATATGAACAAAATATATAAAACAACATTTTACAACTAAGGACAAACAATATTCAAGAACAAATCACATGACCTGATAGTATTAATACAAGAGCTTCTAAACTTGACAAGAGGAATTTAATATCCCAGAATCTAAAGTGTCTTAAATAATCTAATACATTTATCTCAAAATCAAAAGACAAATAAGGATAGAGGGGAAAGAGGGCAACTCGATCTCCAAGAGCTCACCCTGTCTCCGAATAGTCAACTCGCATGAACTAGCTCTATGGTGGCAACTAGAACCTGGGTCAACGCAAAAAAGATACAGAAATCTAGTATGAGTAGCAAAACATGGGTACTCAGTAGGCATCATCGATAGATTGAGCTCAAATATAATGTAAAGACGATATAAAGTAAGACAATGATCTTAAAGTCAAGGGGTAGGATCGAAACTGAATCTGCTTTGATACCACTGTAACAACATCTATACTGCTAAAGCAATAACATCACATACTATTTCAATAAACTTTATAATCACCATAACAACTGAGTATTATTTCCAAAGCGTACAACCATATACACAATAGCAAAATATCTACTTACCATAATCATCATTAACCATCTTTAGAATATATACACAGAAACTTACCATGACGTCCCATACCGCCGAGAAGGACACGAAAGAGACCACAACAAAGAACTCATCACGACGTCCCATACCATCAGAGAGTACATAAAAGAATAAAACCAATAATACCATAAAGCACAACTACTCCATTAATTTACTAAAAACCGCAGGTAGCACAACCCCGCCATGACTCATTACCGAAATCCACTTCCAATTACCCATACCGTAATTCAACATAAAGAAAGCAACATTGTCATAGCATAGGTATGTAACATTAATTCTATAATTCATTGATAAATACCGCAAAGTCCATACTAATTAACTTTATCTTTTCAAAAGTCAAAAGATTACAAGTCTTAAAATCACTACTCATAAAATTGGAGAAAAACTACAAGCCACCCATAGTATAGATTATTCAACTATCATAAGGCCATTTTTAAACTAGCATCATCATAACATGATAAAGCCATCTCAATTTCACATGTTAGGATATAATTTAACTGACCATCACGCAATACTAGATCCATCATCACTAAGCATGTCACAACCATAAGGAATAGTTTCCATATTTTAATCAAGTAAAATCCACTAACTAGTTTACTAGGTTCTAAATAATAATCATATCTTTTAGAAGTAGCTAGTTATCACATAAGCCACCTTACTAGGAAAGATTTCATAATATAACCTCTTATTCAAGTCAAGTATATATATTAGGTTAGCCCTTGAATTTTTATGCAAGTTTACATTAACACTAAGCCTCAACTCAATATTAGGCATAAATTTCCTCTAGTAGCTAATTTAGCATCAACAAGGGTCACATCTCTTATATAGTGATGTGGAACAAGAAACGAATAACAATTTACCAAGAGACACCTCATAATTCAAGCATATAGGAGGTTGGTCCCACACGTCCTAACCTTAAAAATATCAGTGCATAAAAGTAAATTTAACCCACACGGTATCATAATGTTCTTACCTCTTCTAGATTCATCAGGCGTTATCACAATATAAACATATTCCTCCAAATTCATTGAGAATCATCATGATATCACACATTCCTACGGACTTGAACCGGGCATCATCATAATATCACATATTTCTTTGAACTTAAACAAGGCATCATCATAATATCACGTATTCCGTCGGATTCATCGGGAATCATCATAATTTCACACATTCCTCCGAACTCAAATTGTGCATCATCATAATATTACATATTTCTTTGAACTCAAATCGGACATCATCATAATATCACATATTTCTCTGGATACAACAATATACATCCACATGCATAGCCAAACAAATAAGCATACACAAAAGATCACAATATATAAAGAAGTAGGGATGAGGGATAACAATTGTTATTTTACCTTACTAATATGCTTCACATGTAATATGAGCATCAACAAGAGCATGAGTATTTACCAAACATGCACAGTAATCACTTAACAAGGGTATTCAAGTCATGATCACAAGATAATCTAACAATCGAGTGCAACTATCATAACTCCTACACACACACACACACACATATATATATATAGTTTGGGTAATCACCACGTAGCTAGATCGCTAAGAATTTACTTAGTTCAAGCTTAAGGTGGGTCAAGTCCCACTTTTAAATCTCGAGAATACCAAGCTTACTAATATATGTCTAGCTTCTACTCAGAATTAGGCTAAGTCATCCATACCTTACCAATCCTTTCTAGGTCTATAGGATAAGTCTCTTCAAGAATCCTTCCTAAGTCAACCTAACACCAAGATCATCTCCTATCTATGAATTATATAGGTCAATACACTCCTAAGGATATAGAAGTATACCATTCATGTCTACTTAGAATCGGGCATCATCATAATATCACATATTTCTCCGGATACAACAATATACATCCATATGCATATCCAAACCAATAAGTATACACAAAGGCTCACAATATATAAAGAAGTAGGGATGTGGGATAACACTTGCTAATTAACCTTACTAATAAGCTTCACACGTAATATAAGCATCAACAAAAGCATGAGTATTTATAAAACATGCACAATAATCACTTAACAAGGGTATTCAAGTCACGATTACACGATAATCCGACAATCGAGTCCAATCATCACAACTCCTATACACATATATATAGCTTGGACAATCACTACGTATCTAGATCGCTAAGCATTTACTTAGTTCAAGCTTAAGGTGGGTCAAGTCTTACTTATAAATCCCGAGAATGCCAAGATTACTAACACATGTCTAGCTTCTACCCAGAATTAGGCTAAGTCATCTATAGCTCACCATAAGGGCTTACCAGTCCTTTCTAGGTCCATAGGAAAAGTCTCTTCAAGAATCCTTCCTAAGTCAACCCAACACCAAGGTCTTCTCCTATCTAGGATTATATAGGTCAATACACTCCTAAGGATAGAGAAGTATACCATTCATGTATACTTGTTATGTTGTCACACTAGTCGTGAGACCACAATTAAGCTAACCAAGGTTCTAGACTAAGGGTCAAATATCATACCTTACAAATCCATTGCCTATAGCAATTAATAAATCTCAAGTTCAGCATTTAATCAACTATCATCTAAATACACCACCCAATCTAGCAAGATATCAATGATTACATTACAAATAAGCTCAATCTATACTATGGGTAAGCCTAACCTACCTTGAATCCAAGCAACTAACAAACCAACAAGATTTTTCTTTCCTTTTCGAGAAGCTTCCCCTTCAAAAAACAATGCTATTAACAATATAATCTTAGAATCACAACAAGAATGGCAATACCTATTATAACACCATTGTGCCAAGGGTTTCAAATGGACACTAGAACCCCAATTGGGTTTCACCCTTAGAAAGAAGTTTTCAAGACCAACCCATAGCCTAATTATCTTTAGGGAGTTAAAACCCTCAATTAATTTGAGTCAATCACTCAATTTTAGGGCTACAATTGACCCATAATGATTTAGAGATTTTGAGTCAAGAAACCATAAAATCAATATCAAACTAGAGGAATTTTTACCTTATATTTGTAGCAAAAAGATGGATTACACAAGTTACTATGCTCCTAATCAACCCACAAGACTCATTTTTTGTCAACAAATATTTATGGCTGCTAGGGGTTTCAAAATATTGAAGAATGACTCAAAAATCAGCCAAAGGGTATTTTTATACGAGTTTAAATGGGACCACAAGGTCAAAAATTATTTTTGACCTTCCGGACTCATTCAGATTTTATTTTAATGAACTATGTAAACCTACTAAATTTGACATTCTGGATGCATTAGTGAAGTTGAATTTTCCATCCAAGGTTATTTATGTCACTTGTGGCTCCCACACCCATATATTTTGATTTTTGACTTTTTCACTAATAGGTCGAAATGAGCTCGGGTGCTGTGGGATCTGAACCAAGGGTCTATCCACTCTAAAATTAATATTACATAGCTGCTGGCACATTTGAAATTTACATCCGAAATCTTTTTAATGAATTTTTTGCTTGGCGGCCATTTGGAATCGGTGAAAACTTCAAATTAAAAAAGTGGTTTCTAAAGACCAAATGAACCATCAGGTAATCGAACTATCAGTTCCAGTAAGTCACTAATGACTTGGTATGGCTATGGAGGAGCTCTATTAGAAAAATAAGCAAGAACACATCTAATGGCCTGAAGGGTCATTACATTATCAACTTTCAGTAGACTACTGGAGTATGGAGGAAATTTCTACATGGTCGAGCATTACAATACCTTAAGTCGGGGAAAAATATGAATTACCATAGATCAATATAGGCATTGGTGCAATATAAAAAAGGATATTATCACCGCAATATTTGGAGCACTTACATATGCTATGTGGCAAGCAAAAAACTGTAAGATTTCAGGAATCATAATGTAAAATAAGATCTAGTGTGTCAACAAATTAAGTTGATTGTTAGGGAGAGACTGCATGATATGCAGGGTCTAATAAAGCAACAAATTAAGTTAATCGTTAGGGAAAGACTACACGATATGCAAGGTCTAAGAAAGTAAGAAAGTGCAAGCAGCTGCAGGAGATATTTTGTTTTTAATGTTTGTTACTATGAAAATAGGCTAGTACATAGAAGTAGTGTCTTTATGGTGTTTCTAAGGCTGTGTTTGTCTTTGTGCTGCTGAATTTATTTGTTCTAGTAAAAATATTTACATTTTTATTGCCAATAAAAAATAAAACAAATACTTATATTGTTTATAATAGTTACAATATATTTAATATATAAACATAATATATCATTGGTATTTAGAACTATATATTTACACTATCATTATTTATATTCTCCAAAGAGTGAATACTATAAACTAACAATATACACATAGTAAAATATAATATACATATACATATTTAATAAGTATTATTAATATGCAAGGATTATCAAACCTTTTCATAAAATATAAGACAACGTTTATCAAGCTCTTACTGATATAGTCAAACTTATTTACTAATATGGTCAAAATATATAAAAACTATACATTAATTATGTACACTAACACACACATACATATAAACAGATATAACACCATTTTGGGTGAAATAGAGAAATTAAATAGACTATTAAGATGTGCTAGTCGCAAGCAACTATATACCATTTTGGATCAAATGGAGAAATTAAATAGACTAGTAAGATTTTCTAGTCGCAAGCAACCAAGAGTGTAAGTAGAGGTAACAAATTTAACCCATAAAATTATGGTTTGATGAACCTGTTTAAGTTTTGGTGGGACAATATCCTTCTAATTTTTTTAACTCAATTTATTATGTATCATTTAGTTTCGTTATTTTAATTAACTAACATTTTTTTTAAAGTTAGATCACACTATCAACATAATTGAATATTTTATAGTGCTTCGGTTGTTTCAAAGTGATATCTATGAGTCAAAAAGATAATGATTAAGAAAAGACATACACCATAAGCAAGTATAATAACAATTATAGGAGACTCATTTTTGACAAAATCATAATGAGCCATGAGTTGGTTATAAGGTATGGGATGAATAATATATGTCCAAGATGTATGAAAAAATAATATATGGTGAACACTCATGATTCAGCGGAATGACATTACATAAAAAAGATCTTGACACTTTTTGCGTCTTTGAAATCTTTCTTGGTTGGATCATGGAATACTGACCACTGTCACCTATGTAACACCCCAGATTTTGCCTTTTGTAATTCCTAAGTTTTCAGCTCACTACCCAAGCTATGACTCACCTTACAAGTCATAAGGTGTCTATATGGGTCGTAGAACCCCAATCATAGCCTGACCAGTAAGGTCTGTCTGTGTCACTGTCTTGATCACGACTTGTACCCAATGAGTCGTAAATACTCATTATGAGTCATGATAAACTAATAATAGGTTGACCAGCATGTTACCCAAAGCCCCTATCCTAAGTATGATTAAGACTACATGATTCGTATTGACTCTTTATGAGTTGTAGTGTGCCTTTCATTGCCAAACAGGTGTAGGGGACCTTTGATTCTGTCTAGACTATGACTTAGAACCTACAAGTCGTAGAGTCATAATACGAGTCACGAAACCCATGGTTACTGGCGATAATTTTTGGTATTTTTATTAAGGGCACTTTGGACATTTTCGTTCTTCCCCACTAAAGACCCATGACTTAAAAGCATACTGGGGACCCTATTATTAATATTTTAGCAATCAAATAAATCCTCTCTTCTCTCTTAAATCCCTAAGTCAAGACAAATCTAGGGTTTTAAGAGTTGGACATCTAGGGGATCAAGGGATATCTCTTCTCTAAAATTCTTGCTAATTAAGTCTTGCATCTCCCTCCCTAATATTATGGTTTATTATGGCATGAATTGGTTAGATTTTCACATGGTTTTGATGTTGGGTTTTGAATGATAGGTTAAGGATTTTGATAACTATTGTGTAAATTGTTATTCCCATGGTTTATATGAAATTGCTTATGCTTTGATGATGGATTTGAAACTTATTAGGATACATGGGTGTGGTGATGGAATGGAGGTCATGGATTCCCCCAAATAATTGGATTTTGATATTGAAATAGATGAGAACCTTAACCCACTTGCATAATTGTTTTTGGAGTATGAATAATTAATTAGATTTACCTATAATTTTAAACTAATGTCTTGCATAAATGGATAAATTGGCTTTTAAAGGTTGTGGTGACCATGGAATATTTTTAAATTAGAACCTTGGAGTCCTATTGGTTGATGGGTTAGAGTTCTAATTGGCTAAATGGGTTAGAGTCCTATTGGTTAGCGGGTTAGAGTCCCACTGGCTAATTGTGTTTTATTTTGGCATAATGACATTTGCTTGCAAGATATAACCGATATGACAATACCACTTGATATTGCCTTAATTAATCACTTCTTGATTAAATATTTTAATTGGGCTTAAAAGGGACTGTGTAATTTCCCATGAGAGTTGAGGTCTTGAGAGGACTAATACTGGAAACCATGTTTGCCGGCGTGAAGGTCTAAATAACTGGGTGTTTGAGTCACTCTTGGAATATGATGTGGAGGTTCGAGTCCCTTGAGAATATATGTTATGATTATTCATCGGTTCATGCGGCTACACACACTGGGGACTGACCAAGGGTGAGATCTAGGGCCTATATAGACCATGAGTACTATTATGATGGTTCTACTACACAACCCAGACTAATGATCTAACCTTCATCCTCGGCCTTGTTTCCTATTATGGTATCTTATATGTATATGTATATGTATGTATATGGACATGAGCGTTGATACTATTTTTGATTGTTTTGAAATGACATTATTTTATCCTCTTATCCCTAAGTTACATGCTAGAGCTCACCCCAATAACTGTCTTTAGATGCTATATCCCCACGTAATATAGGGAATGGAGACACTTCTGCTTTTTCTATGCAGTGTTAGGTTGTCCTTAGGATTGTTTGAGAGTCTTTTTGAAGTGTCCTCTATCTTCTAGAAGGCCTGTTACTTTATAGTTTAGTTTATGTCATAGACTGTTCAATTGCTTTCTCCTTTTAGGCTATCACCGATGACATATCCCGACTTAAGTGGATATTGGCTTTGTTAGAGGCTTTGTGGATTACTGTAGATTGGGGAATCATCATTGACATTCTTAAATTCTTATGAGCTATTGATTTTCTATCTTGTTATATGTTTGGAATTAGTACACTACTTTAGATATTATGTTATATTGACTAGGCAAAAGGGGGTGGCCTCCGATCCTCGATGGACTTAAGATACCCATCATGAACAGTCCCTGGTTTAGGTTGTGATAAGATTGGTATTAGAGCCTAGGTTCATGGTCAATTGGGTGTCCCCAAAGTTGTGTCAAGTAGAGTCTCTTTTATCGGGTATGTAGCAGGCCACACTTATAAGGAAGAGGCTACATGACATTTAGGAATTTTTTCCTTTCTTGTTATTCGATTTCAGACTATAGAGTCTAAGGTCTTGAAATTTCTTCTAATTCCATTTGTTTGCATTTCAGATCATGCCTCCCCAAAGATTTGGTGCTCATGGAAGCTCTTATGTCCCACTTGAGGATAATATGGGTGGAACTCACCCTATTTATGGAGTTCAGACCTGGTCTAGGGTCCCAGCTCCTGACTATACTGGCCTTTGTAGAGTTTCACCATTTTCTACCAAGCCACTTTGGGTTTCTCGGGCTGATAATGATGATCATGCACCACCACTCGAAGGATACATTTCCAATGCCTAATTTCGTTAGTCTATTCAGATGATGACTTAGTAGATATTTTATTAGTCTCTTTAATCTAATCATATTGGTTTTATTGCTCCATCTTCTGAGGTCACTAGAGTTAGTTAGTTCATAAGAAAAAATCCCACACCTTTACAGGCTCCAAGGTTGAGAAGGATCCTTAAGGTAATATAGATGAGATGGAGAAGATATTCTGGGCAATACATGCTACTGATTTTGAAGGTGTGGAATTTACTATATATCAACTGAAAAATATATCAAATCAATGCTATAAGGAGTGAGAGTAGTCAAGGGGTGATGATATAGAGTCGGCCTTATGGGATAAGTTTTTGGTGCTTTCCTGGATTATTTCTTTCCTCAGTAGCTGAGGGTGGAAAAGATAAGGAGTTTTTGTATTTGAAATAAGGTAGGATGAGTGTGAAGGAGTACGCCCTAAAATTTTATTAGTTGTCTTGTTGTGCTCCTAATCTTGTGTCTAGTATGAGGGCTAGGATATGAAGTTTGCTTTGGGCTTGTCTTGGGAATTGGTGTTGGAGTGCAAGGGTACAATGCTAAATAATGATATAGATATCTCTAGGCCGTTGTGTATATACAACATGTGGATAATGAGGAAAAAAAGTAGACAGAAATTGAAGAGAGGCAGAATAAAAAGTTCAGATATTTTGATCAAGGTGGAGGTCAGCTGAATAGTAGTAGAGATAGTAGACAATAGAGCAAGAGGAATAATTAGGAAAGTTCTAGTTCATATTCTATGGCTAGTGCTCTATATCTTAAGTAGATTTATGATCATTGTTTTTGGACTAGCAGTGGGTTTAAGGCACAAGGTACCGAATCTCAAGCCAATGTAGCTTATTCATCTCCATCATATCCTCATTCTTAATTTTATGGTCACATGCATCGTTTTTCGTGTGATAAGGGGAAGAATTAGTGATTTAGGTGTGGTCATCTTGGTCATATGCAATGGGAGTGTCCTTCAGCTATGGTTGCTATAGGAGTAGATAAGGTCCCCATTGCTACTTCATTAGCTCTGCCCAAAGGGTGCCCATTCTGGTTTCAGTACTGGTCAAAATCATCTCTATGCTCTTTCCACCATCAGGATTCTGAGGCATCTTCTGATGTTAGTACTGGTACGTTAAAGCTCTTCTTTCGTGATGTGTATTACTTAATTTACCTAGGTTCTACTTTTTTTATGTAACCCCTTATGTGGCTGTGTACTTTGGTTTTGGTCTTGAATATATTTTTGAGACTTTCTCTGTGTCTACCTTGATGGGTGATTCTACTGTTGCAAGATAAATCTATAGGGGGTTGTGTAGTGTCTATCTTTGATAGGGAAACCTTGGTGGATTTGATAGAGTTGGACATATTGGATATGATCTTGGGGATGGATTAGCTCTTTTCGTGCTATGTGTCTCTAGATTGTTAAACCTGTAAGACCAGTTTTCAATTTTCGAATGAACCAACGATTGAGTGGGAAGGGAGTTCTTAGTACCTAAGGGAGGATTATTTCTTATCTTAGAAACCAGAAGTTAATTTCCAAGGGGTGTCTATATCATCTAGTTTGGGTTAAAGATTTTAGTTCTAAGGTTCCCTATTTACAATCTATCCCTTTGGTTAACGGGTTTCCTAATGATCTTCCTGGTGTTCTTCCTGATAGGTAAATAGGCTTTGGGATTGATCAATTTTCAGATACCTATCCTATCTCTATCCCTCCCTATAGAATGGCTCTGGCCGGGTTGAAAAAACTTAAGGAGCAATTGAAAAATCTTCTTAATAAAGGTTTTATCCACCCTGGTATTTCCTCGTGGGATGCTATGATAATTTTTGTATGTAAGAAGAATGGGTCCTTTCGAATATGTATAAACTTCGAACAGTTAAATAAGGTAGCCATGAAAAATTAGTATCCTCTTCCTAGGATCAATAAAATATTTGATCAGCTTCAGGGTGCTAAATGCTTTTCTAAGCTTGATCTTTGATTAGGTTATCATTAGTTGAAGATTAGGGTGGTGGATATCCCTAACACTACTTTTCATACTCGGTATGGACACTATGAGTATTTGGTCATGTATTTTGGGTTAATTAATGCCTTGATGACATTTATGGATCTCATGAATCGGGTATTCAAATAGTTCTTGGATTTGTTTGTGATTATGTTCATTGATGACATATTTATGTATTCTAAGAGTTAGGAGGATCATGCCAATCACTTTTGTTGTAGACTCTTAAGGATCAAGAGTGACATGCTATGTTTTCAAAGTGTGAATTTTGGTTGAATGTGGTAACTTTTCTGGGTCATGTGATTTCTAGTGAGAGTATCATAGTGGATCTATAGAAACTTAAGGTGTTTAAGAAGAGGCCTAGACCTATGACTCCAATCAATATTTGGAGCTTCTTGGGTTTAGCTGGGTTTTATAGGAGGTTTGTAGAGAGTTTGTCCTTGATTGATGCCCCATTGACTAAATTGACTCAAAAGAAGGTAAAATTTATGTGGTCCGACTTGTGAGGGTAGCTTTAAGAAGTTGAAGATAGGTTGACTTCTGCTCTGGTTTTGATCTTACTCAAGGGTACTGGTGGTTTTGTTGTTTATTGTGATATATCCTTTATGGGATTGGGTTGTGTATTGATGCAACATGGCAAGGTTGTAACATACGCTTTTAAGCAAATAAAAGTTCATCAAAGGAAGTATCCAACTCATGACTTGGAATTACTGGTTATGGTGTTTGCTTTGAAGATTTGGCATCATTATTTGTATGGATTTCATGATGATATATTTTTCAACCATAATAGATTATTGTATATGTTCACTCAGAAGGAGTTAAATCTTAGGAAAAAGATATGGCTCGAGCTGCTTAAAGGCTATGATATGAGTCTTCATTATCATCCAAGTACAGCTAATATGGTTGCTGATGCTCTTAGCAAGTTATCCATAGGGAGTTTATCTCATGTGGAAGAGAAAAATAAAGAATTGCTGAAGGATATTCACTGATTGGCAAATCTTAGAGTTCGTCTCTTAGATTCTGGGAATGGTGGTGTGATCGTATAAGAGGTGGTAAAGTTATCTCTCGGTGCTTAGGTGAAGGAGAAGCAGGTTTTAGATCTTGTCTTTATGTAGATTAAGGATGATGTGGGTCAGCAAAAAGTTATGGTTTTTGAGATTGGTGGTGATGGTATCTTGAGGTACTAAGGTTGATTATATGTTCTTGATGTTGATAAGTATTGATAAGGATCTTGGATATGGCTCATGAGTCAAGGTATACAGTTTATCTAGTTTCGACAAAGATATACCATGATTTGAAAGATATTTATTAGTGGAAAAATATGAAAAGAGATGTGGCCAATTTAGTGGCTAAGTGAATGCTTAGTCAACAAGTGAAGGTGGACCACTTGAAGCCCTATGGGTTATATCAAGAGATTGAGATGCCTATGTGAAAATGGGATGTGATTAATGTAGAATTTGTTACTGGCTTTTTTGGTCTTGTAGCCAGTTTTATTTGATATGGGTCATCGTGTATAGGATGACTAAGTCTGCTCACTTTTTTCTTGTGAGAACTAATTATTCTGCAGAACATTATGCGAAGTTGTTCATCTAGGAGATTATCAAGTTGCACGGTGCGCCTGTCTTTATTATATCTAATTGTGGTATGTAGTTTTTTTTCTTACTTTTAGCACTTATTTTAGAAAGGTTTGGGGACTAAGGTGAACCATACCTTTAGATGGATGGGCAAGTGGAGAGGACTATTTAGACTTTGGAGGATATACTAAGGGCATGTGTGCTTGACTTTGTTGGTAGTTGGGTTAACCATTTTCCTCTCATTGAGTTTTCTTATAACAATAATTATCACTTGAGTATTCTGATGGCTCTGTATGGTTGGAGATATCATTCTCCTATTGGGTGGTTTGAAGTTGGTAAGACTAGGTTGTTTGGCCCGAATTAGGCTCACTAGGCCATGAAGAAAGTAAAGGTGATTCGGGATAGGATTAGAATCACCCAAAGTCACCAAATGTCCTATGCGGATGTGAGGCGAAGGGAGTTAGAGCTCAATGTTAGTAATCGGGTGTTCTTGAAGGTGTCTCTCATCAAAGGAGAGATGCGGTTTGGGAAGGTGTCCCAGTTATATTGGCCCTTACTTGATTTTGAGGAAAGTGGGCAATGTTGACTATGAGTTGGAATTGCCTTCGGGTTTAGGTTCCATTCACCCAGTGCTTCATGTTTCCATGTTAAAGAAGTGTGTGGGTGACCCTTCCTTGGTTTTGCCTATAAAAAGTATTGGTATTTCAGATTTCTTGTATTATGAGGAAGTCCCAGTGGAGATTCTAGATAGGAAAGTCTGTTAATTTAGGACTAAGGACGTGGCTTCCATAAATGTCCTATCAAGGAACCAAAGGTTTGAAGAAGCTACTTGGGAAGCTGAAGAGGACATGAAGTCCAAGTATCCATTCTTGTTTCCCGAGTTGGATAATCGTGCTTAAGAGATATGATTTCTCTATCATCTTTGTTTTTTGACTTTGTTAAAGGAAAGTGTGGCTAAGTTTTTGTATTTAATCGTGCTAATGGATTTCTTGACTCATCATTCGGGGATGAATGTTCCTAGGGGGATGCAACACCCCATATTTTTGGCCTTTGAAATCCTTGAGTTTTGAGCTCACTACATAAGCTATGACTTACCTTATGAGTCGTAAGGTTTCAATACGGATCATAGGACCCATTCATAGCCAGACCAGTAAGGTCTATCTATGTCACTACCTTGATCATGACTCACACCCAACGAGTCATAAAGACTCATTATGAGTCATGATGTGCCCATCATAGGGTGACCAATGTGTTACCCAAAGTCCCTGTCCTGAACACGATTGAGACTATATGAGTCGTATAGACTCTTATGAGTCATAGTGTGCCTTCCATATCTAAACTAGTGTAGGGGCCTTTTGATTCTGTCCTTACTACAACTTAGACCCTACGAGTCATAGGGTCACCATACGAGTCGTAGGGTGACCCGTGATCACTGGAAATAATTTTAGTGTTTTTATTAAGGGCACTTTAGACATTTCCCTCCTTCCCCAATTAAGACCCATAATTTAAAAAATTTAGAGTTTTTATTAAGGGCACATTGGACATTTCCTCCTTCCCCACTTAAGACCCACAACTTAAAAACACATTAGGGACCTTGTTATAAGCATTTTAGCAATCAAATACATCCTCTCTTCTCTCTCAAATCCCTAAGTCAACACAAAGCTAGGGTTTCAAGAGTTGGTCATCTAGGGGCTCAAGAGTGATCTTCTCTGCGAAATTCGTAGTTATTAAGGCATTTATCCCTCTCCCTAAACTTGTGTTTTATTATGAAATTAATTGGTTTGATTTTCACGTGGTTTTGATGTTGGGTTTTGAATGATGAATTGAGGATTTTGATGACCATTGTGTAAATTGTTATTCCCATGGTTTATATGAAATTATTTATTATTTAATGATAGATTTGACACTCATTGGGGTGCATGGGTGTGGTGATGGAATGGGGGTCGTGGATTCCCCAAATAATTAGATTTTGGTATTGAAATTGATGAGAAACTCGACCTACTTGCATAATTGGGTTTGAAGTATGGATAATCATTTGTCTTTGCCTATTATTTTCAACAAATGTCTTGTATAAATGACTAAATTGGATTTGAAAGGTCGTGGTGACTATGGAATGGTTTTGAATTGGAACATTGGAGTCCTATTAGCTGATGGGTTAGAGTCCCAACTGGTTAAATGGGTTGGAGTCCCATTGGTTAGTCGGTTAGAGTCCCACTTGCTAATTGTTTTGATTTTGGCATGATGACATTTTCTTGTAAGATACAGTTGGTATGATGATACCACTTGATATTGACTTAATGAATAATTCCTTAATTAAATAAATGATTATGTGCTAAATATTTTAATTGGGCTTAAAAGAAAGTTGTGTAGTTCACCGTGAGAGTAAAGGTCTCAAGAGGACTAATATTGGAAACCAGGTTTATTGGTGTGGGGGTCTAAATGACTGGATGTTTGAGTCACCCTTGAAATATGAATAAGAGGTTTGAGTTCCCTGAGCATAAATGTTATGATTATTCTCTAGTTCGTGCGGCTACATGCACTGGGGTCCGACCAGGGGTGAGATTTGGGACCCATTTACCTCACGGGTATTATTATGAAGGTTGTGCTACACAACCCAAACTAATGTTCTAACCTTCATGCAAAGCCTTGTTCCCTATCCTAACATCTTATATATATGTATATCCATGTATGTGGACATGAGCATTGATACTATTTTTGGATTGTTTTGAAATGACATTATTTTATCCCCTTATCTCTGAGTTACATGCTAGCTCTCACCCCGCAACCATCTCCGAACGTTGTATCCTCACGCGATGCAGGGAATAGAGATACTTTTGCTTTTCTTTCACATTGTTAGGTGGTCCTTGGGGTTGTTCGTAAGTCATATTGAAGTGGTGAGCCTCCTTCTTCTAAAAGTCTTGTTACTTTTTGGTTTAGTGTATGTCATAGATTGTTTAGTTGCTTTACCCTTTTTGACTATCGTCGAGGACATGTCCCGACTTAGGTGGATATTGGTTTTGTTAGAGGCTTTTTGGATTACTATGGATTGGGGCATTATCGTTAACATTCTTAGATTCTCTTGAGCTATTGATTTTCTTTCTTGTTATATGTTTGAAATTCATCCTCTGCTTTAGATATTGTGTTTTGTTGACTAGGAGAAAGGGGGTGATCTTTGGTCCTCGATGAAATTGAGTACCCATCACGGCCAGGCCATGATTCGGGTCGTGACAACTCAATTATTGTAAGTAATAAATTAACTCCTTATTTTACAGCCAAAAAAGACTACAATAGGGTGATGCCTTATCTCTTTGTCTTTTTGTATTGGCTATGAAATGCCTTACTAGACTATTAAGCCTTTAAAGTACAGACCAAACTTCAAGTACTATTCAAAATGTGCAAAAGTCGAGTTTATTAAATAGAGGGATGATGTCTTATTATTTTGTAGAGGTGATTGGTTATCAGTTAGTTCCTTGCATGACAGGTTTGAGGAGTTCTTTGCTGCATCAGGTCTTCATGATAACAATCAGAAGAGTGCAATTTATTTTGGGGGTGGTAAGGCAGCTATTGAATAATGAATTCTAGATACCTTTGGATATGTTGTTAAAGGGGAGCTCCTAATCAAGTAACTAGGGTACCACAAAGCACCAAAAAATTATTTATTCTACAATGTGAGCCACTCATTGAGAAAATTATTGGGAAAATCAGCTCTTGGACTTCCAAATTCTTATCCTTGCAGAAAGAGTACAACTTATTAGGAGTGTATTTTTTGGTTTTCTTATTCTCTCGGTTTGAATCTTTATTTTTCCAAAGAAGATCACAGTTTATATTAACAATAGATAGAATATTTCTTTGGATCTACCAAATTGTAAGGAAAACTTTAGTAGCATGAGACAAATTATGCTACTGGTTGGATGTGGACTGAATTTTGTTAATGTGGAAGTGTGGAATAAGATAACCATTTGCAAGTTACTATGAAACTTGTGTAGGGAAAAAGAAACTTTATGTATGAGATGTGTGCATGTACAATATATAAAAGACAAACAATTAGGGGAGATTGCTCCCACCAGTGCATCATTGGTTATAAGAAGATATTCAAGGCACAAAGGTATCTGACTGAGGTAAGCTACAATTTTTAAGCACTACAACAAACATGTTAGCTCTCAATCAAAAGTATCTACTAACTATTCCTATGTAATTTTCAGAAAGTACATTAGAGAAGTTTGGTGTGTAGCAATAAAGGATGTCCAAGGTGGACATTTATCTTTTTATTGGTAGTACTTAACAAGTTCTTATAATAATTCATATCGTCAATACATGTGAAAATACCACAAAATAATTTGTGGTAAATATTACACTCAAATTATGCTCAGGATAAATTAAAACAAAAAGGTAATATACGGCCAAAGTGATTAGGCCAAAAGCTCCAAAAGAAGTTGTCATGAACCAAATGGTCATGATTGGCACTCACCCTAACCTATGAAAGGAGAACCATTCTACGTTCACCTTTACTTTCTCAATTGTTATTATCATGTTCATAAAATGAATAGAGTGTGGAAACCTCTATTCATTATGGTGGGGCCCTTCCCTGGATACCGCATATAGCAATAGGTTTAGTGCACCGAGCTGCCCTTTTTTAATAATTATCATCTCATATTTTTTAAAAAGTACTAAAATTATCTAATTCAATATCTAATATTCATCAAACAACATTATCATCCATAAAATGAATAGAGTGTGGAAACCTCTATTTATTATAATCACCGGGACCTAAAGTCACCGTATAAGAACATCTAAAAACAACTAAGTCCAAAAACAAATAAAATATCCAAAATAATAAATAAGGAAATCGTCTAAGTCCCAAACAAGGGATGTTAACATCATAAGAGGATCTGAATGTTGTCCGAACATAGTGCTCACCCTTAAAATAGGGCTGAACTGCTAACTAGAGTTGAGGTTATGTGACAACCACTGAAAGATGTTCTACACTCAACAAAAAGAAGAGTACATGTAACATCAGTACATCAACATGTACTGGTAAACATCATAGGTTGACTAACTTAACAATTTATAAGTAAGCAAGCCAAAAAAGTATAAAAGAGATTATAATAGAACTCATAACCAATGATATCATTCAACTAAATCCACCATGTGTCATCATATCATTACAACTCACAAGTTTACTTCATTGACTTTTGATCTTAGTTTCATCAACAACTTATCAACTTTTAAATTTATTATAAGGCATTTGATACATATGTATGAGTATATGTATGCAAGATGTGCACATCATATCTTACTTTTCTCAATCTCATCATCAATATCACATCATATCGACTTGATAATCGATCCATTATCATATTATATCATATTCATAATGATGTGGTACCGACCTATCATTATAATATATCATATTCTTACTAGTGTGGTACCTGATCCGTTATCACAACATATCCTCACAGTGCAAATAAAGTGTAAGGTAGTTACTAAGTCACAAATCATGCTAGAAGGATATCATAGATGTCAAGTTAACAAATAAGAACAAGCCAAGAAAGTTTAAGTGCTACAGAAAACCGTAGCCTACCTCAAATCTTTGATCAAAGTCACTTTTAGGCCACACCTTTGTCCTTTTTTTCTGGCTTAAATTCTTTCTTGGTCTATACAATACAAGAATATACACCCACTTTAATAATTCGTTCTCCTTTAATTGTTAGGGATCATAACTCATTATTTTAGTCTTTCAGTTATTCTATTTCATCATCTTAGGGTTTCATATCATTTAAACTTTATGAACCCTAACTTGAATTAGCATAAACAACCCTAAATCTAGTCCCGTTAGTGTTTTCTAATATCCTAGGATATTTATGTATTAAATTTATATACAATCCCATCATTTTCATCAATTTTTATAAACTAGGGTTAAACCCTAAAATCACTATTAATCCATTTTTAGTGATTTTAAGGTTAAAAGAAGTAAATTCAAGTCTATAATGTAATTATTTACCTCCAATGGTGAAAACTCCACAAACCCTCTTAAAATCATATTCCCTGGATCTCTATCACATTTTGCAAAAAGTGGAGGATGAACATATTTTTTGGTTCTTTTAAAAACTTAAATTTTTACCACTGTAGTGAATAATTATTGCTGATGTGGTTAGAGTTCTTCTATAGCGGTTTAAGTTCTATTGCAGCGGTTCTGTGTTTTTTCACGTAAGTTGTTGCTGCAATTCTTATTCCCGCCGTAGCGGAACAACTGCAATAGTTAATTTTTTTGTTGTAGTAGTCTAACGGATAAACTTGGAACCTCTCCTTATCTTTTCTAATTTTACAACACACACATTAATTTTACATTGTAAATCAAACCTCCATGATAAACATTATAATAGGAGTTCTATAACCCTGTTTTAGGTGTCGAAAGTTGCTATAACTTTATATATTTGTTATCTATCTAATTATAACACAAAATCTTCTACTACCAATTACAGTAGTACTAGGTTTTGTTCGACTACCACATCCTAAAAAATAAGACAATACTCAACTAGTCTTGAATTTCTCAAAATTACACTAAGAAAAGTCTAGGTGCAATTTCTACCTACCATTTTAGTGTAATGATGTTTTGGGTCATTACATTTAATATAAATTTACCACTCGTTCATCCCCAAATGAAAATTAGCCCGAAACCATAACAATTAGAATGCATTGTACCCGAGTCATGAAAAAGTAAGGGCACTACTTACATATGTCCACTTCTGTCTCCCATGTAGCCTCATCAATGGTACCATTCCTTCACTGAACCTTTATACAAGGAATAAATCATGTACTTAGCTTTCTCACGTCTTTATCTAGAATAGTAATCAATTTTTCTATATAGGATAGTTCCTTATCAAACGGTTATGGGTCCCAATGAGTCATATAGTCACCATGTCTATGGTACTTCTTTAATATTGAAACATAAAATATGAGGTGAACCCTGAAATACTAAGGAGTAAGGATATTTTGTATGCTACCATCACTTTGTTCAACACCTCAAAGGGTCCAATATAGAGTGGGCTCAACCTGACCTTCCTATTGAATTACATTACACCCTTAATGGGTGGCACCTTCAAAAGTACCTTCTCCCCCTTATCATACTTCATGTCTCTCATCTTTTTATAAGCATATTCCTTCTTTCATCTTTGAGCTTCTCCTATATGAATCTTACTTTATCCATAGAGTCTTCAAGCGAATCAGTGCACCAAGGACTCACCTTGAATGCATCAAACCATCCAATTGAGGACATATGCCTTTTACCATATAAGGACTAAAAAAGAGCCATGTGAATACTAGAGTGCTAGTTGTTCTAGGCAGATTTTTACAATGGTAATTATTGGTCCTAGTGACCCTCGAAATCCATAACACAAACCTGGAGCATGTCCTCAAATATATTGATAGTTCACTTCAATTGACCATTAATGTATAGGTAGGAAGTTGTACTGTGATACAATTTAGAATTCTACCCTTACTGAAACCTTTTCTAAAAGTTAAAAGTGAGTTAAGTACCCATGTCTGACACAATTGACACCGGTACCACATGAAGCCTTACTATTCCCTTCATATAAATTTTGGCCAGCTTAGCCACATTATAATCAATCCTTAGTAGAATAGAGTAAGCCAGCTTATTCAATCAGTCAAGAATAACCCAAATGGAGTAATATTTCCTCAAGGTCATTGAAAGTCCAACCATAAAATCCATCATTATCTATTTTCAAATCCATTATTGTAACACCCCAAATTTTCATGCTCGAAAACCCTCATGAGGTAAGCCACTATATTGGATTTCCCATACATCAAGCCTTATCTAAATTTAAGATCATGGCAAAAAGTTGTGGGAGATTTCCTTAAGGGTCTGACATACACTGTCGTGACTACGACTCAGATAATGAGTCACAACTACTAGTAATGAGTCATTATGGCTGAGTTATAGTCACTCCAATAAAGGACCCTCAGCTGTAGCTAGTGACCATGACTCTTCTCTACAACCCTAATTAGTGGATATAAGTCATATGAAAGGACTCATAGTTACAATAGTGTGCTACTAGAAAATCTAGCCTAATAGGTATGAGTTCAGTATACTACTAGTAGTCAGACCCTATGAGTCATTATGTGGACTCGTAGACCGACCTATGAATGACCTAAGACTCCGACTTTAGACTAAGACTCCATCTTACTACTCATAGTTAGTCATGATGAATCATGAGGAAAAGTCATAGTTAGACCAGTACGGACCTAAGGTCCTAGGACCATAGGTTACGACTCAAAATGTGACTCATAACCAAACGTCACGATTCATAGGGTGATCCATAATAATCGAGAACCCAATTTTCAACATATTTTTTCAGGGATGTCTATGTCTTTTCCCACTCTCTTAATCCAAAACCACGTCGATTTGGCTTCCTAAAGGGTGGTATAAAAGACCCAAATTTCCCAATTTATGACATAATCCTCTAATCCTCCCAAAGTAATCAAAAGAGGCGATTTATTCTTCTTAAAAAAGAAATTAGGGTTCTTCAAACTCAAGAATTTCTAAGGAATTTTGTAAGGCTCTTAATACTAGGCATGTGGGATATTCATCAATGAGCTCCTTTCACCCATGGAGTCCTAAAGTTTTTTCGAAACTCTCAAGTTTAATTTCACTTTGTTTTAGGGTTCCATGAAAAGTATGAATTTCTCAATCCTTCAATTTAACTCTTGTATTCTACCATGAATATGTGTTTCTCTATAAGTTTAACCATGCTTCAATATCACAACCATGATATATGTCAATATTGACAAAATTTTAGTATTCTTGAGTTCAAGTCATGAAATTTCCCCACTATATTATACTTTTCATAATTTTTTATTTACTGTATGTTCAATGCTGGTGGGCTATGAACACTTGATACCTATATAGTCATGTATGTTACAGATTTCAGGTTATAAGTCATTCAAACCATGTTTGTGTCATTATACTTAGATTATTATCAAATTGAGCATTTATCAGTCTGAATCATGTTAAAACTTCTTTAGCATTAGTGTCAGTTTAGTTGGGGCTAGAGCTTAGCACTGAATAAACCTAGGGATGAAGGCTTACCTACCAGTTTAGGGTGAGACCTTTAGTACCAGTTCCTAAGTTCTAGAACTATGTTCCAACATAGGTTATGAGAAATTTTCCTAATAGTATAGTGTTGATACTCTCTTAGGGGCACCTACTAGTTTAGAGTGACACCCTAGTCCTTTGGGATAAAAGTTTAGTGGATCCATACATCCAGTGTCAGTGCCCATGGAAAGGTATTGACATCCTTCAAATCGATGTTACAGGTTGAACCCCAATTAGTTTAGATTGGGGCATGTCGATTAAATATTATCTCCCACAGTTCTATTTTAGTATTCAAACTATACCAGTCCATGCATGACGAAGTGTTCATATCTCAGTCATTCAGTTACTTAGATGATTTTAGTACATGTTTATGCTTGGTGTTGCATTTGTTTTACATATTCATGCATTCATGTTCAATACCTTGATGTATATCAGCTAGCATTCTATCTCGCATACTTTACATTCAAAGTACTATCTCCATTTTTTTGTGCTATATTGATTTCATAATATAGGTTTGGATGCTCAGTTCCCAGATCGTACTTAGTCTTCTCTCATACCACTCAACTGTAGTATTAGTAAGTCCTCATCAATTAAGGACTTGTCGCATGATTATTTATTCATTCCAATTATTTTCGTTTATGTTATTTCAGTAGCTAGAGTTAGCTGGGGACCTGTCATAAAACTTATCATGTTTAGAGGTTTTCAGATAGTCGGACATTTAGTATGTTTCCCGATGATGAGTTTCAATTCACTTAACATTGTTTTGATATTAGGATTGTTTAATTAAATGATTTCTGCATAGTATTTTATTATCTTCTTTTGGGCTCACTTGTTTCCTTAAGCACTGTGCTACGACTAGGGGTAGTCTCGAGTTGTGATAAACATAGTATTAGAGAACAAGGTTAAAAGTGTCCTCGGGTATCTGAAAGCCACGTTAAGTAGAGTCTTATGCGTGGGTGTAAAGCGCGCTACACTTATGGGCTAGAAACTATGAGATGTTTTAGAAAAAGTTTCACTTCTTTCATTGTTCATGTCATGCGATGGAGTGAGAGAGATATTGAACTTTCTTTTCTAACTTGTCCTTTATATATTTACAGAAAATGCCTCTCATATGAAATAACAAAAAAAGAAATGAGGACAAACCCGTACCACCACTTATTCAGAAAGACCCACTGGACGAACATGTCTCCTATGTCAAATTTAGGCTTGCTTTAACAGTTTTGGCCCAGTCTATGGATGCCTAGAATAACCAGTAGGCTATTTTCTTAACTAATCCAGTAGTAAACACTACAGCAGCAGGATCAGAGACTTTACTTGGATGAATCCTAAGTGTTCTCTAGATCAAAGTCTAAGGAGGATCCATAAGAGTTTCTTGATTGTCTACATAAAGTGACAGATATCATGGGTGTTACTCCTAGTGAGAGTGATGACTTAGCTTCTTATCGTTTGTAAGGAGTAGCTCATACTTGGGTTAATCAATGAAAGAAGGTATAGGGGTTGATGTAGGGCCTGTAGAGTAGGATGAGTTTGCTACTACCTTCTTAGATAGGTTCTTTCCACTCCAGTTGAGAGAGGAAAAGGTTTGAGAGTTCATCAATCTAAATTAGGGTAACATGAGTGTGAAAGAGTACTCACTCAAGTTTACTCAGTTAGCAAGGTATGCTCCGACTATGGTGTCCGCTTCTAGGGCCAGGATGAGTAAGTTTGTATTTGGAGTTTCTGAAACTGTTATAAAGGAGTGTAGGACATCTATGTTGATTAAGGAAATGGACCTTTCTAGATTTATAGTTCACGCTTAACAGATTAAGTAGAAACTCAAAGATAAGTAAAGGGAGAGTAAGAGGGCTAGAATAGGTAGTTCAACTTTTCTCAGTAAAGGCCAAATGGTGAAATCATTCTCAGTTCTGCCAGAAGTCTTAAGCTCTAGCCCTATCTTTGGCCAGTGCTCCAGTTCCTAAGTTCAGACAAGGCAGTCAAGATAGAGCACCAGTCTCTAAGTTTTAAGGCAGTGCTAATAGTGTCTGCACTAACCCAGTTTGTAGAATATGTGGTAAGAACCACAAGGGTGAGTGTCTGGCAGGCTGTGACACATGTTTTAGGTATGGAAAGTCAGGCCATAGAATTAAAGAGTGTTCAATATTGGCCATAAGGGTAAAGATTTTCATCAACTAGGTCAGTATAACATCCCATGATCTCTAACAGGTCAGCTGACTCAGTAGAGTGCTACCTATAGTTCCACTAGTGGGTAGCTCTAAAACCAAATCTATGACCTACAGACTCGACAGGATCAGGAAAGTTCTCCTGATATGGTTATTGGTGCGTTATAAGTTTTCAACTTTCATGTCTATCCATTGTTAAAACCGGAGCTTCACTTTTTTTTGTGACTCCCTATGTAGTAGTAGACTTAGGCGTTAGTCCAAAAATATTAGCAAAACCCTTCTTAATGTCTACTCCAGTGGGTAGTTCCATTATAGCCAGACGGGGATACAGAAATTTTCCAATCACAGTGTCTTAGAAAGTTACCTAAGTAGACCTTGTAGAATTAGAGATTACTAATTTTAACTTCATTCTTGACATGGATTGGCTCCACTCTTGCTATACCATATTTGATTATAAAAATAGAATAGTCCAGTTCTAGTTTCCTAATGAGCCCATCATATAATATAGGTGTAGTACCTCAACGCGTGTTGGTCAATTTGTATTTTACCTTAAGTCAAGGAAGATAATATCTAAGGGTTGCATCTATCATCTCATTCGAATCAAGGACTCAAGTTTTAAAATCCTGAGTCTTGAGTCAATTTTGGTAGTAATTGAGTTTCCAGAAATATTTCTTAAAGAACTGCTCGAAGTTTCTCTCAAGAGGGATATAGACTTCAAAATAGATCTTCTTCCAGATACCCAACCTATTTCAATACCACCATATCAAATGTCTCTACCCAATAATAAGGAATAAAAATAACAGTTGAAAGATCTTTTATATAAGGATTTCATCAGGCCTAGTGTTTCCCCATGGGTCGACTCAGTTCTCTTCGTGTGCAAGAAAGATGGTTCCCTCAGAATATACATCGAATACTATCAGCTAAACAAAGTTACAATAAAAAATAAATACCCTCTCCCTAGGATTGATGAGTATGACTTATTCGACCAACTTATCATCAGCTTAGATTCAGAGAGTATAACATTGCAAAGACATCTTTCAGAACTCGGTATGGTCACTTAAAATTTTTTGGTATGTCTTTTGGACTAACAAATGCTTCTGCAACTTTTATGGACTTGATTAACAGAGTATTCAAGCAATACTTAGACATGTTTGTGATAGTCTTCATAAATTACATCCTCATATATTCTCGAAGTGAAGTTGAGCATGCAAACTATTTGAGGATTTTATTAGACTCTTGAGAATTATTAGCTATTCACTAAGTTTAGTAAATACAAATTTTGATTGAAATCAGTAGCTTTCCTCAATCACATTATTTTTGATGAAGGTATTCGAGTTGATCCTCAAAAGATCAGAGCGGTAAGGAACTAGCCTAGACCCATATCTCCATTAGATATTTAGAGTTTCCTATGTTTAGCCAGTAATTATAGATGGTTTGTTGAAGGATTCTCTTCTATTGCCTCTCCCATGTCTAGGATGACTCATAAGAAAGTCAAATTTCAGTGGTCCGATTCTTGCTAGAAGAGTTTTAAGAAATTGAAGACTTGACTAACTTTCACGCCATTATTGACTCTACCAAAGGGTTGAAATTTTTTCGTGGTTTGTGATTCTTCAAGAGTTGTTCTTGGTTGTATTTCGATGCAGCGAGGAAAGGTAATATCCTATGCCTCTATATAGCTTAAACCCCATGAGAAAAATTACCCAAATTATGCTCTTGAGTTAGCAGTAGTTGTTTTTGCCTTAAAGATATGGAGGCATTATCTATATGGGGTATATGTTGATGTGTTCACTGATCACAAGAGTTTACAGTATGTGTTCATGCAAAAAGACCTAAAACTTTGTTAGAGAAGGTGTCTCAAATTATTAAAAGATTATGATATATGTATGTTATATTACCCAGATAAGGTGAATATTGTGGCTGATTCCCTTAGTAGACTGTCTATGGGAAGTGTTTCCTATATTGAGGATGATAGGAAAGAGTTAGTTTATGAGGTTAATCAACTGGCTAGATTGGATGTTTAGTTGGTTAATTTGGTCGAAGGTAGTATTTGGGTTCAAAATGGTTTGAAATCTTCTTTGGTTTTTAAGGTGAAGGAAGAGCAAGACAGGGATCCTATTTTGGTTAAGTTGAGGGTTTCTCTTAAGGGGGAGATGGTGTGATTCGTTGTCAGGGTAGGTTATGTGTTACAAATGCAGATGATTTGAGGTTGCAATTGTTAGCAAAAGAACATGGTTCACAATATTCTCTTCATCTTGGAGCCACTAAGATGTACCACGAAGTCTATTGGTGGAATAGTGTAACGACCTAAAAATAAAGGTCATGATGGCACTTGTCGCGGCGTACCTTGATAAGTAAGCCTATCACTTAAATCGATACAAAAAATTAAAAAAATAGAAATATCCCAAGTTAAGGCTTCTAGAATAAAGTCGAACCATATAAGTAATCAAAACAATGCGGAAAGAACTTATCCAAAATACCAATAATCCCCAAAACCAGGTGTCAATAGTGTAAGAACTACTAATATAATCTAGAATTCAGATACATTAGAAAAATAACCACAAAGGAATAATATTTGTCTCCAAATACTAATAAAGATATAACAACTATAGAAAGATATATGTGAACTTCGGAGCATGAATGTCCAACCGCTACCTTAGAAGCTCCAGCAATCGCCCGAGCCAAGAAAGTTGAGGCGCACTCGAGCTAGGACCTAGATTGAAAGGGTACAGTAGGCATGAGTACGGTACACTTGAACTCAGTAGGCATCATAGCCCGACCAAGAAAAGTAGTTGTAATGCCCCAAAATCCAATCCCGAGATGTCACACGATGCTCAAGGCTACGAGTAACCCCAAACTAACCCTTTGAGTCTGCTGCTAGATCAGAACCTTACTTTAAGATAATCTAACTAAGAAATAATGCTGGATTATACTAAAAACTGAACTGAATAAACTATAGATATTTTCTAAATAACAAATACTGAAAGTCTGTAATTGAACTTGTAGTCCAGCAAGCCTCTACTACTGAAGAACTAGAGAGCCATTGGGATAGACCCCCAAATGACTTGAGCTAAACTGAAAATGATGACTCAATTACTATGAAAGATGGAATTCTGAAGAAGTAGGCCCTCAAATCATGAGGACTCACCAATTGTGGGAGCATAGATAGAGATGCTCGAACTACTCACGATGTTGATACTGAGCACCTGAACCTACATTATAAGACAATGTAGCACATAGACATATATGTAGATCAACACTTTGAAGATGTACTGAGTATATGGGGGTGTAATATATATATAAACATCATCATAATTAGGAAGTAAATGTATGTGGATGTATATGACTCACATAAGCTTGATTATCTAATATATCAAAATATAAAATCATGTATAACAAATTATACTTGTAAATATAGTGAGTCATAACACTTAGTCTTATAAAAGATTTTCTATCATTCTTTTCTTTTGAAACTTTGGAAATCTTGGAACTTTGGGACTCAGGGAGTTTCTTCTATTCAACATAAAACATATGAGCTAACATGGATTCCAATGTCTAGCCCACGTTGGGGAGAGTTGTTCTACCCTTGCCATCGAAATAGAACCTTATCTTTAGTGATCACTATCTTAGCCCACTATGGGCATTTAAAACCTAGGTGGCTCGTATTTCTAAGGCATGAGACCTTCGAATCATACCAAACTCGGTGCTAAATACTACTCCCACACTAATTGCTCAGAATTTTTAGTAAATCCACCTTAAAATAGCACAAGGGTTTATAATGATAACCAATTATACTTCTCTTTGCTTTAAATCATAAATAATGTAGATTTCTATCGTACCTTAGGTTCGAAAGATCAATCTTTCTTTAAAATCTGAATGTTTGCTTATTAAGGCATGCTAATAATATACTCTTCATCAAATATCAAAATTGATACTTGGGTTTAAAGCATATGTACTTAAATGGTCACAATCTCATAATGAAGCTTAATTCTCAAAAATTATCTTGGAAACACTTAAAAATATCAATTCACAATAGGGGTGTACAATTCATGATATAAATCCTCAATTCAAAGCATAAATATGTGGGATAAATATGCAATTCAAGGCTTAAATCACTTATAACATCATAAACTTAAAACAAGATGATTTGTGTATAAACCCCAACTTGTAAATCATGTAATGTTTAATAAAATTCAAGTTTTTGGGCACAAGAACGAAAGATTTATCCATGTTCAAACTCCATATACCTTGGATGATGAACAACCTTGCTTTTGAGACTCTATTTGTGCTCTTGAATAATGGTTCTTGGAATTTTTGTGTTGGGAATCTTGAATCTTGAATTAATTTGGAAAAAGGATGGTGGAATATTGGGATTCTTGAGGTTTATTATTGAAGGTTAGGGTTTTTGGTTGAGATAAATCTTGAGAAATATATCATAAGATGCTTGTAGTAGCCCTAAATATTGTGTTTGGATGGAATTAGGGGCTGGGAAAAGTCCAAAATACCCCTTTTAACTTCTAAATGAAACTGAAAAAAATGAGCTGGGGTCCTTGTTTAATGGGCCACCATGACGCGCCACTATCGCGGTGGCTCACTGGAAACTAACGAATGGAAAATTGGGATCCTCTACAATCCGGAGCTATCGCATTGTCCCACTGGATTTTGACACTTGGGACCTAGAACTTTAACACGATGTGCCACTATCATGGTGCCCTATAGAAATGCCATTTAGGCCTTTGGCTTGATGTGCAACAATCATGTTGGGCTTCTGGAATTTCACAATTGGGAAAATGGACCTCTCCCGATGCGCCATTATCGCAAAGGTCCACTGGAAATTGACAAATGGGAATTTGGACCTCACCAAGATGCGCCAACATCGCAGTGGTCCACTGGAAAGTGATAATTATGAAATTGTCCTTCACCGCAATTCGGATTTGGGCGAATTTGGTATCGATGGAAAGCTTATTTAATTTACCGCATAATAAAAAGTTCTAACTTCTTCACCAAGTGTCGGATTTGGGCGAATTTGGTATCGATGGAAAGCTTATTTAATTTACCGCATAATAAAAAGTTGAAATCTAGAAAATTCTATGAGAAATAAATATTAATTATTTTGGAAGGTATCCCTTAACATTCTATGAACGAATTTAATCTATAAAATGTTCAGGGTATTATAATATCTCCCCCTTCGGAACATCCATCCTCGAATGTGTCTAACAAAGTTGAGATGCTGAAAACTAAGCCCATAACTATCATATCCAACTGAAAGCATGACTCAATTGATGGAAAATGCATGAACTATCGAATGAATGGCTATGTAAAGCTTAAACTTAGACTGAAAAAAGGCGACCTGAGGAAACTTGTTACCTTAAACTGAATCTGAATCTGCAGCAAAAAGATAAGGGTACTTGGTCCGCATATCTGCTTCTGCTTCCCAAGTGGCTCCATTAACAAATTGATTTCGCCAAAGAACTTTGACTAGGGGGACTTCTTTGTTCCTTAGTCTACGAGTCTAATGGTCAAGGATCTCAACTAGAATTTCTTCATAAGAGAGGCTATCATGAACCTTTGTACTTTCTAAGGGTACTACAACTGTTGGATCACTAATACACTTATTTAACGAAGAAACATGGAACATAGGATGTACGAACGATAAATCTGTAGGCAACTCAAGCTCATATGCCACCTTCCCAACAAGGCTCAAAATTCGGAATGGACCTATATAACGGGGACAAACTTTCTCTTTCTTGCCAGATCTCTTTACCCCTTCATGGGTGAAACTTTTAAATAGACTAAATTATCAACTTCAAACTCAAGATCTCTTCTTCTTACATACGTATACAAATTCTGACGACTCTGAGATATTTTTAACCTTTCTTGAGTAAACTGTACTTTCTCCATAGCTTTTAACACCATATCTGGCCCTAACAACGCGGCCTCACCCACTTCAAATAATCTGATAGGTGATCTACATCTCCTCCCATAAAGTGCCTCAAATGGGGCCATCTGAATGCTAGCATAATAACTGTTGTGGTAGGCAAACTCAATCAATGACAAATGCTCATCCCAACTACCCCTGAAATCAAGCACACACGCTCTCAACATATCTTCTAGAGTTTGAATGTTCCTCTCTGCCTGACCATCAGACTGAGGATGGAAAGTGAAACTAAGATGAACTTGGGTACCAAGGCCCTTCTGAAAAGCTTTCCAAAACTGAGAGGTAAACTGAGTACCCCTATTTAAGATAATGGACAAGGCACTCCATGTAATCAAACTAACTCTCGAATATACAACTTAGCATAATCCTCAGTAGTATAGGACGTATGAACTGGCAAGAAATGCATTGACTTAGTCAATCTGTTCACAATAACCCAAATCGAATTATAATGATAACGCAAATGGGGTAATCCTATTACAAAATCAATATTCACCTCTTCCCACTTCCAAGTAGGAATACTAAACTCTTGCAAAACACCACCAGGCCTTTGGTGCTCAACCTTAACCTGTTGACAAGTTGCACACTTGGCTACAAAATCCACTATATCTCTCTTCATATCGCTCTACTAATAGATTTCTCACAAATAGTGATACATTTTAGTAGAGCCAAGATGAATAGAGTAACTCACACATTGCGCCTCAGCCATAATCCGCTATCTCAACTCATTTACACATGGTATACACAGTCTACTCTGGTTTATCAATATACCATCTCCCTCTTGGGAGAAAACCTCTACCTTTTGGTCTTTAACCGACTTCTTCAACTTAACCAATATGGGATCCTGATATTGTTTCTCCTTCACCTTAGAAACTAAGGAAGATTCTGCACTACTCTGGACCCAAACATTACCCTCAGTCGATTCAACCAATCTAACACCCAACCTATCTAAACAGTGCACTTCTCAAGATAACTCTTTCTTATCATTCTCCCTATAAGAAACACTACCCATAGACAATAGACTAAGGGCATCTAACTATATTGGCCTTGCCTGGATGATACAACACACTCATGTCATAATATTTTAGTATTTCTAACCTCCTTATCTGGTGGAGATTTAGCTTCCTCTGCGTAAATACAAATTGCAAGATTTTGTGGTCCGTGAATACATAACCATCCACACCATATAGGTAGTGTCTCCAAATTTTCAAAGCAAACACCACAGCAGCTAATTCAAGATCATGGGTTGGGTAATTCTTTTCATAAGGCTTAAGATGCCTAGAGGCATAGGCTATGACCTTACCTTTCTGCATCAAAACATAACCCAAACCGACTCTAGAGGCATCACAATACATAATAAAACCATCTGTACCATCAGGTAATACTAAGAATGGGGTTGAAGTGAGTCGAGTATTCAACACCTAAAACCTCTTTTGGCAGGAATCTGACCACTGAAACCTAACCTTCTTCTGAGTTAATTGGGTCATAGGAGATGTAATGGATGAAAACCCCTCAACAAAACATCTATAATAGCCAGCTAAACCCAAGAAACTCCTAATGTCTAATGAAGAGATAGGTCTAGGGAAATTTCTTACGGCTTTTGTCTTTTGGAGATCAACTCTAATACCTCCCATGGAAATAACATGACCAAGGAAAGCAACTGACCTTAGCCAAAATTAACATTTGCTAAATTTGGCAAACATCTGGTGATCTCTAAGAGTTTGCAACATAATTCAAAGGTGGTCTACCTAATCATCCTCACTACGAGAGTGGACAAGAATATCATCGATAAAAACTATGATAAACATGTCAAGATACTATTTGAACACTCAGTTTATCAAGTCTATGAAAGCTGTAGGGGCATTAGTTAGCTCGAAGGGCATGACTAGAAACTCAAAATGACCATAGCAGGTTCTGAAGGCTGTTTTTGGAATATCATATTTCCTTACTTTAAGTTGATGATAGCTGGATCTAAGGTTTATCTTTGAGAAATAACTTTCACCTTAGAGTTGGTCAAATAAGTCGTTAATTCTAGGAAGAGGATATTTGTTCTTGACTATGACTTTATTCAACTGATGACAGTCAGTGCATATACACAAAGAACTATCTTTCTTTCAGAACAATAGGACAGGAGTACCCCAAGGAGAAATATTTGGTCTTATAAAGCCTTTGTTTAGAAGATCTTTAAGTTGATCTTTCAACTTCTTAAGTTCGGCAAGAGCCATATGATATGGAGGAATGAAAATAGGTTGAGTATTAGGAAGAAGATTAATTTCAAATTCTATTTCCCTATTGGGAGGTACCCCTGGCAAATCTTCAGGAAAGACATCAGGAAACTCATTAACTATACTAACTGACTGAACTATTGGAGTCTCAAACTTAATGTGTTTGACTCAAACTAGATGATAGATGCACCTTTTAGAGATTAGCTTTCTAGCTTTAATATAGGATATGAAATGACTCTTGGGAGACACTAAATTACATGACCACTCAAGGGATGGCTCATCGGGAAGCTAAATCTTCACCACTCAAGTGCGACAATCTATGGATATATAACAAGAATGGAGCCAATCCATACCAAGAATAATGTCAAAGTCAACCATGTCTAATTCTATCAAATATGCTAACATAATCTTATGAAGGACGATAATGGGACACATTTTATAAATTCTTTTGGCAACAACTGATTCCCCTACTATTGTAGAAACCAAGAAAGGCTTAGGGATCTTTTCAGAACTTATCTCAAAATTCACAGCAACCAATAGGGTCACAGAAGAGAAACTCGACCCAGGGTCTAACAATAAATAAACATAAAAATGGAAGACAGGAAGCATACAACTAACAACATCTGGGGAGCTCTCTTTATCTTGGCAGTATGGTAAAGCATAAAACCAATTCTAGTGCTGACCGCCATCGGTACTGAATGATATGCCCTGAGGAGGGGCTGGGCAAGCTGCAGGAGCTAGTGTACAGGTAGCCCCTGTCTGAGGATTTCTGTTTCCCTACTTAGCATACAGGCACTCTCTAATTCCATGACCTAACTTGCCATAACCAAAACAACCCTTTTGTCCAGCTAAGCACTCTCCAGGATGAGTTCAACTAAACTTAGCACATACAGGATAATTGAGTTTACCGATCACACTATTCTGAGATCTGGACATAGAAGACTTACCCCACTAATCTGGTCTACCTCTGGGAGTGGGAGCACTAACTGAAGACGGCGCTGGCAATGGCAGAGAACTTTGAAACAGTGAGTGATTTCCTTTGCAAACCTTGACTAACTATACTCAAACTGTCCTGTTCTATCCTTTTTATTTTCTCTTTCTCTTTTCTTCCCCTTTTTTGCCTCAATCTACTGAGCATGCATTATCAATCTAGGAAGATCCATGTCTCCAATAAGCATAGAATTCCTACACTCCTTAACTACCAACCCGGACACATCGATCACAAACTTACTCATGCTTGACCTAGGGTCAACAATCTATTCAGGGACATACTTAGACAACTGGTTGAACTTGAGGAAATACTCCTTCAAAGTCATTGATCCCTGCCTCAGGTTCATGAATTCTTCTATCTTAGCTTCCCTTATCTTGCGTGGGAAAAACTTGTCTAAGAACGCATCTTGAAATATCTACCAAATCATGGAAGCTGCATTCTCTCCTCTGCTTTTCTTCCATATTACCACCCAATCATATACAATATCCTTCAGCCTATAGGATGTCAATTCTACACTCTTCTCTTTAGAAACATGCATAATTCAGGTGATCTTCTTCACCTCATCTAGGTAAAGCTGTAGGTCCTGATCTACTTTTGACCCAAAGAATTTTAGTGGGTTCATCCTCATAAAATCTCAGATTCTGGCTGTGGCTAAGTCCCCATCCTGCTGAGGTGGGACTACAGCCTGATGGTTGCCCTGAATATTAGCTGTCATAGCTTGGGCTGGCACTTGAAAGGTAGCCCAACACTCTGCGTGTGACACATTCTCGTTCAAAGAATCTACAGGCTGAGGTGGCTAGTTATCATTCCTATGGGCATTTACTCTACGAGAAGGCATATTCTGTCATGAAAGAGCATGAGTTAATAGTAGATAGAGATAGCTGTAAGCATGATGGATTATAAAAGAAAGAGAGGATTTTCCTAAAATGCTCTATAGCCTCTTGCTCATAGATGTGGTGCGCTTCACATCGATGATCAAGACTCTATGTAACAAGGCTTGTATGACTCCCTAGGACTCTTTAAGCCTTAGGATATGATACCAAGTTTGAAATGCCCCAAAATCTAATCCCGAGATGTCACACAGTGCTCAAGGCTACGAGTAGCCCCAAGCTAACCCTTTGAGCCTGCTATTAGATTTGAACCTTACTTTAAGATAATCTAATTAAGAAATAATGATGTATTATACCAAAAACTAAATTAGATAAACTGTAGATACTGTCTGAATAACAAGTACTAAAAATATGTAATTAAACTCGTAGTCTGACAAGTCTCTACTACTAAAGAACTAGAGAGCCATTGGGACAGACCCCCAACTAACTCGGGCTAAACTGAAAATGATAACTAAATTACTATGAAAGCTGGAAATCTAAAGAAGTAGGCCCTCGAATCATGAGGACTCACCAATTGTGAGAGCGTAGATAGAGATGCTCGAACTACTCACGCTATTGATACTGAGCACCTGAATCTATATTATAAGATAATGTAGCACATAGATATATATGTTGATCAACACTTTGAGGATGTACTGAGTATATAGGGATGTAATGCATAAGTAAACATCATCATATTTAGAAAGTAAATGAATGTGGATGTATATGATTCACATAAGCTTGATTATCTAAAATATCAAAATATAAAATCATGTATAACAAATCATACTTGTAAATCTAGTGAGTTATAACACTTAGTCTTATAAAAGATTGTCTATTATTCTTTTTTTTTTTGAAACTTACGAGCTTTTCTATCATTCTTTTCTTTTGAAACTTATGAGCTTTGAAAATCTTGGAACTTTGGGACTTAGGGACTTTGGAACTCACAGAGTTTCTTCTAACCGACATAAACCATGTGAGCTGACATGGAGTCCAACGCCTTGCCCACATTAGGGAGAGTTGTTCTACCCTTGCCATTGGATTAGAACTTTAACTTTAGTGATCACTATCTTAGCGCACTATGGGCATTTAGAACCTACGGTGGCTCGTATTTATAGGGCATGAGACTTTGGAATTACGCCCAACTAAGTGCTAAATACTACTCCCAAACTTATTGCTCAGAACCTTTAGGAAATCCACCTTCAAACAATACAAGGATTTATAATGTAAACCAATTATACTTCTCTTTGTTTTAAATCATAAATAATTTGGATTCCTATCTTAGCTTAGGTTCGGAAGATCAATCTTTTTTTAAAATCCAAATGATTGCTTGTTAAAGCATGCTAATAATATACTCTTTATGAAATATCAAAATTCATACTTGGGTTTAAAACATATGTACTTAAATGATCAAAATATCATAATGAAGCTTAATGCTCATCAATTATCTTGGAAACACTTGAAAATATCAATTCATAATAGGGATGTACAATTCATGATATAAATCCTCAATTCCAAGCATAAATAAGTGGGATAAATATACAATTCAAGGCTTAAATCACTTATATCTTCATAAACTTAAAACAAGATACTTTGGGTATAAACCCCAACTTGTAAATCATGTAATCTTTAATAAAATTCAAGTTTTTGGATGCAAGAATGAAAGATTTGTCCTTGTTCAAACCCCACATACCTTGGATGATGAACTAGATGAACAACCTTGCTTTTGAGACTCTATTTGTGATCTTGAATGATGGTTCTTAGAATTCTTGTGTTGGGAATCTTGAATCTTGAATTAATTTGGAAAAAGGATAGTGGAATCTTGGGATTCTTGAGGTTGATTGTTGAAGGTTAGGGTTTTTGGTTGAGAGAAATCTTGAGAAATATATCATAAGATGCTTGTAGTAGCCCTAAATCTTGTGTTTGGACGGAGTTGGGGGCTGGGAAAAGTTCAAAATACCCCTTTTAAATTCTAAACAACACTGAAAAAAATGAACTAGGGTCCCGATTTAATTGACCACCGCGATGCGCCACTATCGCGGTGGCTCACTGAAAACTGATAAATGGAAAATTGGGTCCTCCGTGACGTGGAGCTATCGTATTGTCCTACTGAGTTTTGAAACCTGGGACCTGGAACTTCAATGCGACACGCCACCATTGGGGTGCCCTATAGAAATTCCATTTAGGCCTTCGGTGCGATGCACCACTATCACGTTGGGCTACTAGAATTCGACAATTGGGAATATAAACCTCTCCGCGATGCGCCAATATCGCCAAGGTCCACTGAAAATTGACAAGTGGGAATTTGGACCTTGCCATAATGCGTCAACATTGCGGTGGTCCACTAGAAAGTGACAATTATGAAATTGTCCTTCACCGCAATGCGGTGACTGCCCAGTTGGCACACTGTCAACTTAAAAACGCTCAAACTTTTTAATCGAGTGTCGAATTTGGGCGAATTTGGTATCAATGGAAAGATTATTTAATTTCCCGCATAATAAAAAGTTGAAATCTAGAAAATTCTATGTTAAACAAATATTAATTATTTTGGAAGAAATCCCTTAACATTCTATGAACGAATTCAACCTAGAAAAAGTTTGGGGTATTACATTAGTAAATAAAGCATGCAAAATATACACTAAGGGCACGTCACCTACAATAAAAAAATGTCCCACAATGGTATCCCACACTGCTTGCACTAACAGTTCTAATATATCTCACATATATTGGAACATCACACCAAGGTAGAACAAAAGTACGTATTATATCACATATAAGAAGAACAAGGGAAACATGCATTTATAAGATCATCAAATACAAGTAAAACAAGATACATAATATACATAAATGACAAGTCAATACGGAAATACAACACAACACAATAAAGTAAGTGCAATGTATATGATGATGATGATGCACGAGGGCATCGCACAACGTCCGGGATCATCACACAATCCCCGTATGCACCTATGGATGCAAGCCTCCCAACGCAGGACCCATGGGGGGTTTTTCAACACGTATATAATCCACATATTTCATATCTCCTTTTTGGCACAACCCTCGAAAAGGGTTTTATAAGGTATTACAGTATCTCTTCCCCGGTACATCCCTCGAAAAAGGTTATAAAAAGGTGTTGCCAGTATTTTTCATATGTTGCCACGGTGGTACCAATGTTTTATGAATGAGTATGATATGAAGATGTAATGCTCACAACTAATCATAATGAATATTTTCAAAACCAACCCCAATGATATATTTTCACAACCATGTGAGCCAATATCCACTCATTATTTCGGTTTCATCCACGAATTTCTAAATGTCTCATATGCGAAATAAAGTATGAATATAATCACAATACACCAATCATACCATATTAAGAATCTTAACAACACAACACAATTATTCACATGTATTCAAGGCTATTAATATCACATAGGACCCCACACGGCCACATATATCACATAATAACTCAATTTCGACAATTACATCACATATAAGCCCCCACACGGGAACAACACATAAATAGCCATTTTTCATGATTAGTTATCACCCTTAACATGTACTTTGTATCATCATTTACTAACCAGCCCAGTCTGAAAGAGTCAAGCCATAACCTACCTCAAAAGCCAAAATTAGTCTGCTATACCTTAAATCCACGACCTTACTTTTCACGAACAATCTCAAACTCTACTAAAAATATCAAATATGGAATCTACGCGTCAAAACAAAATCAACGTCACCCATATTGACTAATTTTAATTCGGGTCAAAACGGACCCCCAGAATGGATTTCTGAAAAAAAGGGCAAAATAAGAACTTTACTTCAAAAACATGTTTCTCATATTTTTAGGGATCTACATCTGAAAATTCAAGTCAAATCGAGTTAAAATGAGGTTCAAATTGAAGAAAAATCATTTTTAAGCTTTACTGGGTAAAACTCTTTGAAATCCCGATTAAAATCAAGAATCAGGGTTGTTTCAAGGTTAAATTAATGAAAAACTAGTAATAATAAGGTAAAATATTATTCAAGTGAAAAGAAGTAAAATTGAGGTTTAAAATCAAGCCCTAAGATTTTTGGGGTTTTGATAAATTAATCAAGAAATTACTAAGAAAAGGGTGAATTCTTACCTTAAATCCGCAATAAAACCAAGAAATGGGAGTTAATCTAGCTTCCCAATCTCTCACAAACTTTATTTTAAGATCCCACACTAATTTCGGGTTTAACTCCCAAGAGTCAAGATGAAAATAAGAAAAATGGGTGCAGATTTTTCTGCAATAACAGTTTTTTTATTGATCGGACTTCGACGGGGTGCTCGGAATTCGTTCGGAGTCCGATACATGCAAACGAACTATGCAACCACACTAAATTCGATGTTTCCGATGCGATGGCTATATCAGATTCTTTCAAAAAAAATATTATTTTCAAAAAGTTGACCCCCGAAACCCGAAATCGTAATTTTCCAAACCGAGGGTCGAAATGAGATTTAAAAATTGCAAGATCATACCAAATATGATAACACCCTAAAATTGACATTCCGGATATCTTGAAAAGTTGTATTTTCCTTCCGGTGTCGTTTCGACCAAATGTGGGCCCCACACCAATATTTCTAATTTTTTAACATTTCAATTAATAGGTCAAAATGAGTTCGGATGCACCGGCACCCGAAGAAAAGGTCTACCTAGCCTAAAATCAATATTTCGGAGCTGCTGGAGCAATCCATTTGACTATCCATCGCACAGCTCAAACGATATCCACATATGTCCAAAATAAGACTCTCAAAGCCATCAAAAACCACAATATTGCATAAATGATACCAAAATACATCGAAAATCCTGTCAATCACTCCCACACCCCAGAAACACCATATGCAGCTATGGGGAGGGGTAAAATAGTCAAATAACATAAAATCACAAATTTTATATATTTCATCAAATTTTTAAGTCATTACATCATCCACCGCTAAAAATTTAGTTCGTCCTCGAACTAAGGCTAAAGAAATATCTGAATCAACAAAGAGCAGGGGATAAGAACACATATATTAGACTCGACCTCCAAAGTAGCTTTATCTATAGGTCGATGTCGCCACTGGACCTTAACCACAGGGATCACTCTAGAGCGCAACCTCTTAGCATCCCTAGGCAAAATAGAGATCGGCTCCTCAACAAATGACACCCACTCATCTAGTTGAACTGACTCCCAAAGAATAATATAAGACTCGTATGGAATATAACGACGAATCATAGAAACATGAAAAACTAGATGAACAACTGATAGATCATGGGGCAAAGCCAACTCATAAGCCACATTACCAATAGTCCGAAGAATCTCAAATGGACCAATATACTTGGGGATAAGATTGCCCTTCTTCCCAAACCTCATCACAACCTTTTTTGGTGAAACTCGAAGGAAAACATGATCACCAAGACCAAAGACTCACAATAGCACTTCTACCTACTCTAAGCCGCTCTAAGTCTATCCTGATAACCTGGACTCTATCCAAAGACTCACAAAGCAAGTTCGTACCTCGAGGTTTCACCTCTGAAACATCGAACCAACCTCTCAGCACTGAATGAGACCTGAACCAGAATAAAATGAGCTGACTTTGTCAATCAATCCATGATGACCCAAACACTACTAGAACCATGAGATGTACGAGGCAAACCAGTCACAAAGTTAATGGTGATCCATTCCCACTTCCACTCGGGAATGGGTAACCTCTGAAGCAACCCAGCAGGCCTGATATGCTCGACCTTCACCTGTTGATAACATAGGAAATGAGCCACAAAATCTGCTATATCTTGCCTCATACTACCCCACCAGTAATGATGCCTCAAATCACGATATATTTTAGTCACACCTGGATGGATAGAATATTTGGAACAATGGGCCTCCTCCAAGATCAATCTAATGCAACCACCTACTCTCCGCATACAAACTTGGCCTCCAATCCGCAAAACTCTATCTAAATCAAGTAAGGATTCCTTAGCCTCCCCACTCAATACCTTATCTCAAATCAACCTAAATCCAACATCATCAAACTGATGAGCTGAAATTGGCTCCATCAAAGAAGATCTAGCATCCACAAATGCCAAAACATGCCCCGATGTTAAATTATCAAGCCTAACCATCTAGTTAGCCAAATACTGAACCTCTAAGGCGAAAGGCATCTCCTGGGTCAAAAGATGTACAAAGCTATCCATGTTAGTCAACTTTTGGCTCAAGGCATCTACAACCATATTAGCTTTGCCAGGATGGTAGAGAATAGTCAATTCATAATCCTTAAGCAACTCAAGCCAACAGTGCTGCCTCATATTAAGATCTTACTAGGTGAAGAAGTACTAAAGGCTACGATGATCTGAGAAGATCTCACAATGGACTCCATACAGGTAGTGCCTCCACAACTTCAAGGCAAACACAATTGTGCACAACTCTAAATCATAGGTAGGATAATACCTGTCATGAGGCTTCAACTGACGAGATTCATACGTAATTACCTTGCTCTTCTACATCAACACAGTACCTAACCCAAAACCTGAAGCATCATAAAAGACAGTAAAGCCCACGCCCTCCTTGGGCAAAACCTATATAGTAGCTGAAGTCACAAATCATTGATCTTTTGAATGCTCGCTTCACAAGCATCAGACCACTAAAAAGAAATCTTCTTTTAGGTTAACTTGGTCAATAGAGCTGCAATGGATGATAAACCCTCAACAAAATATCGATAATACCTGGCCAAGACAATAAATCTTTGAATCTCAATGGCCAAAGTAGGTCTAGACCAATCACAAACCGCTATTGGCTGGATCAATCATAATACCTTTATTAGCCACCACATGACCCAAGAAAGAAATAGACTCCAACCAAAACTCGCACTTAGAGAACTTAGCATACAAATTCTCATCCCTGAATCTCTGAAGCACAATACATAAATGATCCTTATGCTCAACCTCACTCTTTGAATACACAAATATATCATCTACAAATATATAATAAAGAAGTCAAGATACGGTTAAAACACTCAATTCATCAACTCCATGAAAGCGGTAGGGGCATTGGTCAACCCAAAGGACATGACCAAGAACTCATAATGACCATATCGAGTTTGAAAAGCTATTTTTGGGATATCAGAAGCTCTAATCCTCAACTGGTGATAACCGGACCTCAAATCAATCTTCAAAAACATCATAGCACCCTAAAGTTGATCAAATAAATCATCGATACAAGAAAGAGGATACTTATTCTTAACTGTCACCTTATTCAACTATCGAGAATCAATACACATTCGCATAGAACCATTCTTTTTCTTCACAAATAAGACTGCCGCACCCAAGGTGAAATACTAGGTCAGATAAATCCCTTATCCAATAACTTTTGTAACTGATCCTTTAGTCTATTCAACTCTGCTGGGGCTATCCTATAAGGAGGAATAGAAATGAATGTAGTGTCCGGCTCAACATCAATACTGAAATCAATAGCTCAATGTAGAGGCATACCAGGCAAGTCCGTAGGGAATACTTCCATGAACTCACAGACAACACAAATAGAATCTAAGGAAGGGGGCAAAACAACACTGGTGTCACGAATATGGGCCAAGTAAGATAAACATTCCCTCTTAACCAATTTATGAGCTTGAACATAAGATATAATGCTCTTAGGACCTAAGTGAAAAGTACCCTTTCAAGCTATCCTTGACACACCCGACAAAGCTAAAGTCACGATCTTAGCAAAGCAATCTAAGACCGTGACTGAGATGCACTAAGAATACCCTCTGTCATCTTAGCATGATCCATAATACTCTTAAAATAAGCCTCATGCACAACCATCTGAGACGTAGCCAATTGAAGAAAGACATCCAAACCCTTTACAAATTTTTGAATCTTTTTAGACTTGGTAGAAAAGCTATCATAGGAATATTTGTATAGGGTATGAAAGTGTGCCTTATACTTAGCAACTATCATGGGGCCCTACTCTAAATGATCAAACTCATCCCGCATATGGTCTCTCAAACTGAAATGCACAAATCTTTCAAGAAAATCCTCAGCGAACTGATCCCAAGTTATCTTGAGAGAATCAGGGGGTCTATAACTTACAAGCGACCTCCACTAATCTCTCACTGCATCTTTCAACTAATAAGATGTATAAGCAAATCTATAGGACTCGAGTGAACCCAAATTGTGCAACTTCTCTCGACAATCAATCAAAAACTCATAGGGATCCTCACCGAATACATCACCAAATCTAGGAAGTCCTAATCGAGTAAACCTCTTGAACCTCTTTTAATCCTTAAAAGATATCACTACACTAGCCATGAGAGGAAACATAGTAAATCTGGTAGGTTGTGATCCTATATGAGGAGGTAACATAGATGAAGGCTAAGCTCATGATCTCGTAACCTAATAGTAAGATATCTCCACTGAAGGTGGAATAAGACTTGGTGTCTGAGGAGTACCCAAACCAAAAGTAGGTGCAATAGAAAGATCCGCACTCTAAACTAGATGAGCACTCGGCATAACCAAAAGAGATCCCTCTAAGCGGGTCAGCCAAAGCACCAATAATTCCTCTAACACTGGGGTAGACGAACTCTAAAAAATTGGATTAGGACCCACACCTCTAACCTACTAAACACGAGGCTAAGGGAAGAGTCCCCTAGCACTCATCCTAGATGGGACTGCACCATAGGGCCGTCCTATCCTTGAGTTCATCTACAACTCGAAGCTCACCTTCTGGGTGAAGTATTTGCATCACTACTCTCGCAGAACCAAGTCAACACAATCTTCATAAAAAGAATGAAACATAACTCAGAACACAACATATGAAAGAACTTCGCATAGTAAGGTATAAAAATAAGGAAAGTTTCCTAAAGACATCCTATAGTCGCTCAAAGATAGATACAAACATCTACGTACTGATCCATAAGACTCTATTAGGCATATCGTTCTTACACAGTTGAGACCAATAAAACCTGGAAACTCTGATACCAATTTGTCATCACCCAAAAATAAAGGTCATAATGGAACTTATCACTGTGTACCTTGAAAAGTAAGCCTATCACCTAAACCGATACAAAAAAAGAAAAAAATAGAAATATCCCAAGGTAAGGCTTCTAGAATGAAGTCGAACCATATAATTAATCAAAATAATGCGGAAAGAACTTATCCAAAATACCAATCATGCCCAAAACCAAGTGTCAATAGTGTAAGAACTATGAATACAATCCAGAAGTCAAATACATTAGAAAAAAAACTACAAAGAAATAATATTTTTCTCTAAATACTAATAAAAACATAAATACTATAGAAAGATAGAGGTGAACTTTGGATGCATGAATGTTTGCCCGCTACCCTGGAAGCTCCAGCAATCGCCTGAGTCAAGAAAGCTGAGGCGCACTCGATCTAGGACTTGCAATGAAAGGGCATAGTAGGCTTGAGTATGGTCCATTTCTACTCAATAGGCATCATAGGCCGACCAAGCAAAGTAATAAATAAAGCATATAAAATATACACTAAGGGCACGTCACCTATAATCAGAAAATATCCCACAACGGTAACCCACACCGCTTGCACTAACAGTTCTAATATGTCTTATATATATTGCAACATCACACCAAGATAGAACAAAAGTATGTATTATATCACATATAAGAAGAATAAGGGGAACATGCATATACAAGATCATCAAATACAAGTAAAAGAATATATGATAAATACATAAATGACAAGTTAATATGGCAATAAAACACAACATAACAGAAGAAAGTAAGTGCAATGTATATAATGATGATGATGATGCATGAGGTCGTCGTACAACCTTTGGAATCATCGTATATTCCCCGTCTACACCTACGGATGCAAGACTCCCAACGCAGGACCTATGGAGGGTTCGCCAACCCGTATACAATCCACATATCTCAAATCTCTTTTCTCGTACATCCCTCAAAAAGGGTTTTATAAGGTGTTACAATATCTCCTCCCCGGCATGTCCCTTAGAGAGGGTTTTAAAAAGGTGTTGCTAGTGTTTCTTAGATGTTGCCACGATGGTAATAATATTTTATGAATGAGTATGATATGAGGATGTAATGATCACAACCGATCATAATGAGTATTTTCACAACCAACCACAATGATATATTTCCACAAACATATAAGCCAATATCCACTCATTATTTCAGTTTCATCCACGAATTTTCACATGTCTTATATGCCAAATAAAATATGAATATAATCACAATACACCAATCGTACCATATTAAGCATCTTAACAACACAATTTAATTATTCACATGTGTTCAACGCTATTAATATCACATAGGACCCCACACAGTCACACGGATTACATAATAACTCAATTTTGATATTTACATCACACATAGACCCTTACATGGGCACAACACATAAATATCCATTTTTCATTATTAGTTCTCATCCTTAACATAAATTTTAATCACCATTTACTACCATCCTAGTCTGAAAGAGTTAAACCATAACCTACTTCAAAATCCAAAATTGATCTACTACACTTTGAACCCACGACTTTATTTTTTACGAACAATATCAAACTCCACTAAAAACATCAAATATAAAATTTATGCGTCAAAACAAAACCAACGACATCTATAATAACTACTTTTGGTTCAAGGTTAAAATGGACCCCCAAAATGGGTTTTCGAAAAAGAAGGCAAAAATTAGAAATTTACTTCAAAAACATGTTCTTCATATTTTTAGGAAACTACAACTAAAAATACAAGTCAAATAGAGTAAAAGACTAGGTTAAAATTGAATAAAAATAATTTTTAAGCTTTACCGGGTAAAAATCTTTGAAATCCGGGTTAAAATCAAGAATTAGAGTTGTTTTAAGGGTTAAATTAAAGAAAACTAGTAATCATAAGGTAAAATATTATTCAAGTAAATAGAAGTGAAATTGGAGTTTAAAATCAAGCCCTAAGATTTTTGGAGTTTTGAGAAATTAATCAAGAAATTTCTAAGAAAAGGGTGAATTCTTACCTTAAATCAGTAATAAAACCATGAAATGGGTGTTAATCTAGCTTTCTAATCTCTCACAAACTTTAATTTTAAGCTTCCACACTATTTTAGGGTTTAACTCCCAAGAGTCAAGATGAAAATGAGCAAAATGGGTCAAAAAGAGGTGAAAATCTGCTATTTATAGCAGATTTTATGCAATAACAATTTTTTGGTCTATCGAACTTCGATGGGATGTCCAAGATTCGTTTGGAGTCTGATACATCCAAAAAAACTATGAAAAAAATACTAAATTTGACGTTCCAGACGTGATGAAAATATTATCTTTTCAAAAAAATATCGTTTTCACAAAGTTGACCCCCGAAACTTGAAACTACAATTTTTAAATTGAGGGTCGAAATAAGATTTAAAAGTCGTAAAAGCATACCAAATATGCTAAGACCCTAAAATAGATATTCCAGATCTACTGAAAAAGTCGAATTTTTCATCCAAGGTTGTTTTGACCAAATGTGAGTCCCACACCCATATTTCTAATTTTTCAACTTTTCTATCAATAGGTCAAAATGAGCTCGGGTGCATCAGAACCTGAACCAAAGGTCTCACTAGCCTAAAATCAATATTTCAAAGCTGTTGGTACAGTCCGTTCGGCCATCCATCGCCCGAATCAAAAGATATCCACATAAGTCCAAAATAAGGCTCTCAAAGCTATCAAAAATCACAATATTGCATAAATGATACCAAAATACATCAAAAATCCTGTCAATCACTCTCACACACCAAATATACCATAATGTAGCTATGACGAAGGGTAAAATTATCAAATCACAAATTTCACATATTTCATCAAATTTTTAGGTCGTTACAAATGGTATGGAGAATGATATTGCAGAATTTGTGGCTAAATATCTGAATTGTTAGTAGTTAAGGTTTAGAACCAAAGGTCTAGTGGTATGCTTTAGGAGTTCAGCATTCCCACTTGAAAGTGGGAAGTGGTAAACATGGATTTTGTTACAGGTTTACCTCATATATGTCTTCAACATGATTATATTTGGGTCATTGAGGCTAGAATGACCAAGTCAACCCAATTTTTGTTGTTCCATACTTTATATTATATCAAGGATTATGCTAGACGGTATCTTAGGGAGTTGGTGAAGTTACATGGAGTTCTATTGACCATCATATTAGATAGAGGTACTCAGTTTACCTCTTATTTTTGGAAGGCTTTTTAGAATGGACTTGGTAACCAAGTCCATCTCAGTACAACTTTTCATCATCAGAAAGATGGTCAGGTAGAGAGAATCATTCAGACCTTAGAGGACATGTTGAGGGCTTGTGTCATTAATTTTAAGTATAGTTGGGATGATAACTTTTCTTTGATTGAGTTTGCCTATAATAACAACTTTCACACTTGTATCAGATGACCCTATTTTAGGCTCTCTATAATAGGAGATGTAGATCTCCTCATTAGTTGGTTTGAGGCAGGTGAGACTGCCTTGATAGGGATGAATTTAGTATATAAGGTGATGGATAAAGTTTAATTGATTTGAGAAAGGATAAAGATAGCTCAAAGTCGTCAGAAATCCTATGCTGATACGAGGAGAAGAGAGATCGAATTTGATGTTGATGATTTTGTGTATCTAAAAATTTTACTCATGAAAGGGGTAAAGAGATTTGGTAAGAAGGAAAAACTCAGTCCCAGCTATGTTGACCCATATAGTAGTTTGAACCATTTTGTGAAGGTAGCCTATAAGTTGGAGTTTCCTGCAGAGTTATCAGTAGTGCATCCGGTGTTTCATATCTCTTTGCTAAAGAAATGCATTGGTGATCCAACTTTTATTATTCCTTTAGAAAGTACAGGTGTGGAAGATATCCTCTCCTATAAAGAAGTCCCAATTGAGATCCTTGACCATCAAATGCTTAGGTTAAGGAATAAAGAATTTTCCTTAGTAAAGGTTCTATGGAGAAATCAATCCTTTGAGGGAGATACTTAGAAAGAAGAAGCTGATATGTGAGCCAAGTATCCCTATCTATTTTCTATGAATTTAGATTTAACTTGAGGTAATGGTTTCCTTAAATTAAATCTCTCATTTCCTATATCAACTATCCAACCATCCTTATGTCATATTATGCATCTATGAATTCAGTTTAGTCCATGCATTATGTTTCAAATTCAGATATTTAGTTATAATTCAGTTCATAAATGTTTAGTGCATGATTTTAGTTTTCCTAGTATTCTAGCTTAGATAGATTTATTTAGGGATGAATGATACCAAGGGGGAGATATTTTAATACCCCGAGTTTCAAGATATAGAACCCTCATGAGATAGGCCGCTAAGTTAACTTTCCAACGAATTAAGCCATGTCATAATCCAAGGTCATGGCAAAAAGTTGTGGAAGAAATCCTTAAGGGCCTGACATACACTGTGGTGACTTTACCTAAGATAAAGAATAGTAACTACTCGTGATGAGTCATCATGGGTGAGTCCTAATCACTCTAGTGAAGGACCCTTAGCTATAGCCAGTGACCATGACTCCTCCCTGCGACCTATAATCAGTGTCTACTATTCGTATGAAAGGACTCATAGTCACAATAGTGTGCTATAACAAAATCTATCTAGTGGGTACGAGTCCAGCATAAGACTTGTATTCTAACCTTATGTATCATTATATGGACTCGTAGCCTGAACAATGAATGACCTAAGACTCCAGCTTCAGACTACGACTCTATTTTACTACTCGTAGTAAATTATGATGAGTCGTAAGAGAGAGTGGTCGTCAGATCAATAATCACCCAATGTCCTAGGACCCCAAGTTATGAATCATACTACAACTCATAAAAAGATGTCATAACTCAAACTACAACTCATAACCAGATGTCACGACTCAGACTATGACTCGTAACCAGATGTCACGAGTCATAGGGTGAGCTGTAATGACTGGGAACCCAACTTTAACCATGTTTTTTTAGATATGTCTATGTCTTTCCACACTCCCTTAAAATTCAAACCCACATTGTTTTGGCTTTCTTAGGGCTGGTATAAAAGACCCAAATTCCCCAATTCATGACATAATCCTCAATTCCACCCAAAGAAATCAAGAGAGGCAATTTATTCTTCTTAAAAAGGGAAATTAGGGTTCTTCAATCTCATGGATTTTTCCAAGGAATTTCCCATGGTTATTACTATCAAGTATGTGGGATATTCATCAATGGGCTCCTTTCACCCATTGAGTCTCAAATTTTTCCCAAACTCTCAAGTTTAATTCCACTTTGGTTTAGGGTTCCATGAAATGTATGAATTTCTTAATCCTTCAATTTAACTCTTTAATTTTACCATAAATACGTGTTCCTCAATAAGTCTAAACATGCTCCAGTATCCAAATCAGATATATCTCAATATTGCCAAAATTGTAGCACTCTTGAGTTCAAGTCATGAAATTTCCCCACCATGTGATACTTTTGATAATTTCATATGTACTGTATGTTCAGTACTAGCGGATTATGAACACTTGGTACCTACATAGTCATGCATTTTACAAATTTTAGGTTACAAGTCATTCAAAATATGGTTGTGTTATATGCTAGAATTATTATCATATTGAGAATTTATTAGTCTGAATCATGTTAAACCTTTATCAATATCTGTATCGGTTTTGTTGGGCTAGAACTAGCACTGAGCAAACCTAGGTATGAAGTCTTACCTGCTAGTTTAGGGTGAGACCTTTAGTAGCAGTTCCTTAGTTCCAAAATTACATAGCCAGTGTAAGTTATGAGAGACCTTCCTTCCAGTTTAGGGTGACACCCTAGTCCTTCGGGATATTAGTTTAGTTGATCCACACATCCAGTGTTAGTACCCGTGTCAAGGTATTGATACCCTTCTAACTGGGGTTACAAGTTGTACCCTGATTATCTAATATTAGGGCATGTCAGTTAAATGTTAGATCCCACAGTTTCTTTTCAGTATTCAGATCTTACCAGTTTATATTTGCATGACCAAGTGTCTATATGTCAGTTATTTAGTTACTCAGATCATTTAAGTACATGTTTATGCTTGGTTTTGCATTCATTTTATATGTTCATGCATTCATATTTAGTACCTTGATGTATATCAGCTAACATCTATCTTGCTTATCAGTACATTTAAAGTACTGACCATATTATGTGTTTTATGCTATATTGACTTCACAATATAGGTTTTGACACTTAGTTCCCAATTTGCACATGGCTTTCTTTATACCACTCAGTTGTAGTATTGGTGAGTCCTCACCTGTTGAGGACTAGTCACATAATTATTTACTCATTCCAGTTATTTTTCTTTATTTTATTTCAGCAGCCAGAGTTAGTTGGGGACCTATCCCAACAATTCATCATGTTTAGAGGCTTTTGGATAGTTGACATTTAGTATGTTTCTAGGTGATGATTTTTAGTTCTCTTAACATTGTTTTGATTTTTAGACGTTTTAATTAAATAATTTTAGCACATTATTTTGTTATCTTCTTTCAGTATTTATAGCTTGTGCCAGATCATGAGTTAAATTGGGGTCATTTGTGTCCTTAAGCACTATGTTATGACTAGGGGGTAGTCTCGGGTCGTGACAATTGTGGAATGGGCTTCTACTGAAATATGTGACAATGATTTTGATGTTTGTACTTTCCTTGCTGGCGGTTTTAATACTTAACCACAAAATCTACAATGTCACTCAGCATCCTTCTCCATCAATAGTATTGCCTTAAGTCTCTATACAACTTGTTGGCACCCAGAGGTATGGTGTACTAGGAATTATGATCCTTTTCCAGAATTTTGGACTCAAGTTATCAAACCGAGGTACACACAGCTGACCTCAGATTCTCAAGGTCTCATTATTATCCAAAATGGCCTCCCATGCATTTCCTTATAACACCTTTTCTCTCAGTCTATTCAATTTCTTATATTTAAACTGTCTTTTCTTAATATGATGATAGAGAATAGACCTAGCCTCTATGTGTGCCAACACTTTTCCTTTACTAGTTTCCTACCATCTCAAAAAACTGTTAGCCAAAGATCATACTTCTCTCGGCAGTGATGCTTGGACAACTTTAACATTTCTAAGATCCCTATGCTCATTGGTTTTAGGCTTAGTGCATCAACTACAACATAGGATTTACCTACGTGATATAGGATTGACACATCATAGCCTTTAATCAACTACCACAAAGTATAAAAACTATGTTCAGTTGATCAAAAATTTTGAAAAATATTTTTTTCTAGGAAATTGATTTCTTAAAAATGAGAAAAGTGACTTTTCTTACGAAAATAGAAACAATAATTTTCACAAATGGCGTTCAACTTGGTTATGTCCTTTATACCCTCTAGCATACCTCATCTTTCCCTCACTGCACGATCTTAGGCATATTTGTACTTTTACTTATAGTGTTTTGCCAACCTTTGTATGATTTTTGAGAATAATATTTACCTATAATTTCTTGTTTTGATCTAATATAGTTTACGCGAGCTTACCAATGCGATTATATATCCTTTTAGTAGGAATACAAGGTAGAATGAACTACTTGGAGCACAAATAAAGATATGAAGCTTTTGGGGCAATTATGAATGAGTTCATCGGGCGAATTATAGCTGGGGCTTTCATAGATGCCATAGGACAATGCCCAACCAATAAATACACCCTCTTGGTTCCATGATAGGCATACTGCACCATGAAGTGAAGAAATCTAGGCAACTCATGTGCTACAGTAAGCTCAATGCGACAAGGCATAATCAACCCAAATGTTTTTTTTGTAACCTAAAACCCATTAGGATTAAGGGTATTTTTCCTATTACTATATATACCCCCTTTTCCATATTTTTGTAAGGGTTTTTACTCTTCCTCTGAGGCACAAAACATCAACAAAAGTTCACTAATAGATTTCTTTTCCTCTCTAATTGCTTAGTATTTTTTGGATGAAAACATCATGTTATTATGTTTTTAGCATGAGTGGATAAGAAACCCTTAGTTTGGGGTTGAGTCCAAATTAATGATTACATTTCATACTCTTAAGATGGTTTTACACTGGTTTATCATGTTGGTTGTTCTTAATATCTTACTTATCATTATTTTAATACATGGCCAACATTAAGATAAATCAATAATCCTTTATGAACCCAAAAAGAGAATTATTAGGGTAGAGTAAAGAGGTTAAGGTTTGAGTTCCCATCTTTAATAAGTAAATATATGATTCGCATATAAGATAGTAATATCCCTAGAACATCTCATTTGATTATAAAACATGAAGATATCTTAATGAACCTAACTTAAATTATTGCATCTATACTCAACGATGTAGTTGTGATGTCAAATTAGGTAGATGATTTGAGGTACGAGAGACCAAAATCATATTATCAACCTCATAAGCCAACAAAAAGATAAACAAAGTAGCTAATGAGAGAGTACTTTTATACATGATTGCATCATGTGCCTAAACCATGGAATTTCTCTAAAATATTATTAATTACATTGTTGAATATTCTACATCTTTAAATCTTTATTGTTTGTCCATTCATAATCACTAAAAATATCAAGTTATTCAGTTACGACTACACTTGTTTAATACAAGAGTAGCAATTGAAATAAAAAACTTACTAAAATCAAGTCCCTATAGGTTCGATATTCGACTCAAAAGAGCTTCTACATTACTTGTACAACTGCGTACACTTGCATGTCCATTTGGGTGTAATAATATTTTGGTGCCATTGCTGGGGATTTAGAGAATTAGTGATTTTCTTATTTTAATTTTTACTGACATTGTACAAGTATTGACAACTTGATCCTAACTACTATATTTGCAGGTATAATTAGAATTCTGAAAGTTGGCTTAGAATTGAAAATTGGTTTAATCGTATCCTAAACCAAAGTGATATTTACATTAGTAGAGAAGAACGGTTGTTCTTCAATACCCAATTCAAAAACACCATCCAGACCCACAAGATTATATTTTTCCTATAGAGATGGCAATAATAAGGCCAGTTCGTGAAGTGGATACTACTCACTACTAATGTCATCTCTACTATCCAAAAACCTAAACTAGGAGGTTCATTTTAGCTGAAACAGAACATATTGTGATTGTTGCATATCAACGGATTGTTCACAAGTCTCCCACATAATGATCAACAATAATATATATATAAAAAAATTTGAGATCATTGACACTTCATTACCATAGGAGTTTTGACTAATTTTGTAAAACTCATATTCTTTCCATCTCATTATTAGAAGAGGCTAAAGTATGGTTGAAATCTAAACCATCAAATTCAACCACGATTTGGGATAAGCTCACAAGAAAGTTCATAATTCAAGTCTTCCTATCTAGGAAAACAACAAGGCTGAGAAGTGATATTTTAAGCTTCATGTACAAACCAAAAGAAAATTCTATCAGTCATAGGAGAGTTTTAAGTCTCTTAAGAGATTTCCTTCATCACCAACAATCAAACAATATGTTAGCACATACTTTTGTAAAGAGTCTCAATCTAGGAAGCAAGATGTTATAATATTTTACAATAGGGGGTCAAGCTCTAGAGAAAATGTATAATGAGCTAATTGATCTACTAAATCCCATTATGTAGAGTAACCTAAAGTGGAATGGTGATTATTTGAGAATTATGGTGAAAAATCCTATACGTATGTTAGAAGTTGAAAGTATCACTGATTTGGTTGATCTGATGTCTACTTTACATAATCAAGTGATTGAGCAGCTTAACAAGTTGAACATGTCACAACCACCAACTCAAGTTAATACGGTACAACAGAATGAAGCATGGTGTAAAACTTATGGTGCGAGTGATCCGTCATTAGAGTTATGTGGGGAGAATCAAGATTCAATAAATTTATATTAGGAATCTAGGCAAGCAGAATGGTCAGAATTTTGGGAATACATATAACCTTGGGTGGAAAAATCATCTAATTTTTTTATGGGGAGGAAACAAAGGGTAGAATATTGCACAAACCCATTACAGGAACCAATGGTAGATCCAGAATTACTAATAATAATCTTAGGGAAATTAATCAAATGCTCAATCTATCAATATTAAATAAAAACTAAAGTTGATAATGGCAGAACAAACCAATATGACTGCAGATCAAGCTAAGATAGCTGCAGACACGAAAATTTAAAATAGTTGAACCTCCAAATATGAGGCCACTTGGAGGTCTACTATGTGATACAGACCCAAATTTGTGGAAAATAAATGTAGTCTCTACTCAAAGTAGTAGTCAGTTAGAGGACTTAGAGACTAAGACAAAAACTAAAAATTCTATAGTAGTTCATGGAGCACAAGTAGAGCCTAAAAAATATGTGAATAATGATTTGACAGTAGCAAGTGTGAAGCCAACCCCTCCGTTTCAAAAATAGATAAAGAAGCAGACTAAGAAAGCTTATTTTTAGAAGTTCATTAATTTATTAAAGTCAATACATATTAATTTTACTATTATTGATGTTTTATAGGGAATTCCTAAATATGTAAAGTACATCAAGGATGTGGAAAATAAGTGCAGATTCATGAAATATGCCACTATTGAACTATTGATGAATGCATCTCATAAATCCAGAATAATCTACCAATAAAGCTCAAGGATCCGAGTAGCTTTACTATCGAAATCGCTATTGGGTAGTCTATCAATGCTCAGGGGTTTGTGTGATTACGGGTCCAATATAAATTTGGCGCCTACCTCTTTATTCAAGAAGATAGGGTTGAGGAGTTTGAGGCACGCCATAGTTTGGGGCATCCATTTTTGTTACTGGTCATGCTTTGATAGTTGTAGCTACCAGGCAAAAGATAATAAAAGCTCATGACAAAGTTGAAATATTTGACAAAGTTGAAGCTGCCAGTTATCTCTAAGGAGTTATCTACTATTATAGTAATAGATCTTGACTTGAAACTCCCAATCATCACTTTCAAGGATCCCCCTTGCAAAAACAATGGCGAGGCATAATATTTTTAGAGATATGGAAGCTAATGAGATGGGATAAATTTTAGAGGTGGCTAACATACTCATTTCCATGCATGAATTTGAGCCTCTTAACAAGCCTCTTGGGCCTCCTTCCAAGCCTTCTATAGAAGAGGTTCCTAAATTGTAGTTGAAGACCCTATCATCACACCTTAAGTATATGTATTGGGGGAAAATAAAACCTTACCAATTATCTCTTTATAGGTTTGTCGGAGGTACAAATGGGACAAACATTGGGTATCCTAAAATATAGAAGGAAGGAAATTTAATGGTAGATGTTAGACATACAGGGCATTAGTCACATCTATATAATGAATAAAATCTCCATAGAGGAAGGATATAGACAAAGTATGAAGTATTAATGGAGACTTAATCCTATTATGAAAGATATGGTAAGGAAAGAAGTTATCAAGTGGCTAAATACAAGTATTTTCTACCCAATCTCAGATATCAAGTAGGTCAGTCTGGTCTAATGCATCCCCAGAAAGGGAGGCATAAATGTTGAGACCAATGGAAAGAATGAGTTGATCTCAGCCCAGATTGTCACAAGTTGGAGAATTTACATGGACTATCGCAAGCTCAACAAAACAATCCTAAGGATCACTACCTAATTTTCGCCATTGATCCGATGCTAAACTGACTCGCATGTCAGGAATATTATTACTTTTTTAATGGATTCTATGGATAAACTAAAATAGAAATTACTCTAAAAAATCAGGAGAAACCAATATTTACATGTTTGTATGGTATCTACGCATCAAGTGTATGCTTTTTAGACTTTACAATACACCTATCAGTTTTTAGCTTTGCATGATGAAGATATTCTATGATATGGTAGAGGACTTTATAGAGTTATTCATGGAGTTTGTTTATTTTTGGTAACTCTTTTGAAGTATGCTTGAAAAATCTTGATAGGGTACTTGCTTGTTGCAAGGAGATAAATTTGGTACTAAATTGGTAGAAGTGCACTTTCTGGTCAAGGAAGGCATTGTATTTGGTAATAAGGTGTCACAAAAAGGTTTAGAAGTATATCTTGAAATGATTGAGTTAATAGAGAAGTTTCCATCTCCAGATCTATGAAGGATATGCGCAGTTTTCTTGGGCATACAGGTTTTTACAGATGATACATTCAGGATTTTTCAAAACATCACTAGACCTGCGTACAAGAAACTAGAAAAGAAGGTGAATTTTTAGTTTTCTGATGACTATTTTATGGACATTGAGACATTAAATAATAATTTAATTGAAGCTCAAATCTTGATTTCTCATGATTAGGAGTTGTCATTTGAATTGTTGTGTGATGCTAATAGTGTAGGTGTAGGTGCAATGTTGGGCTTGCAAAAGAGAAATTCTTTCATTCTGCTTGCTATGCTAGTAAAATATTGGATGCAACATAATCTAATTATACTATAATAGAGAAAAAGATGCCAGCCTTAGTGTATGCATGTGATAATTTTTTGTCATATTTGGCGAGAACCAAAGTTATTATTTGTACAAATTATGTGGCTATCTAGTACTTGTTCAATAAGAAGGATGCAAGTCCTCAACTAATCAGACAGATTTTGTTATTTCAAGAGTTTGATTTAGATTTTAAAGGTAGAAAGGGGTCAGAGATCAAATGGCTAACTATGTGTCCAGGCTCAAGAGCTGGTTATATGTTCTAGAAGATGGAAGTATCTGAAAAGAATTCTCTTATAAATAATTGTTGGTATTAAGTATTGTAGAGTTGTTGTGGTATTCATATTTTATGAATTTAAGAGTGAGTGAAGTATATCCACCCGAGGCTACTGCCAACAGAGAAAGAGGCTTTACTATGAGTCTCATTTCTACATATGAGATGAGCCATACCTATTTAAATAGGGTCTAAACTCAGTGATTCAAAGGTGTATTCCAAGTATGAAGCAAATAAGGTATTAGAGAATTGTCATTCATCCCATTATAAAGGTCATCACGGGAGCAAGCAGACAACCACAAAGTGTTACAGTCTGGTTTCTTTAGCTTACCCTATTCAAGGACGTTGTTGTATTTGTAAAAGAGTGTGACTAATGTGAAGAATGGGCACTTTTTCTAGAAGGAATAAGATGCTATTAAATAATATCATGGAGATGGATATCTTTAACGTATTTAACCCATCATATGGGAACACATACATTTTTGTTGCTATCAATTATGTCTTAAAGTGTGTGAAGACAGTGGCCCTTCCTACCAATGATTCAAAAGTGGTGGTAAAGATTTCCAAAAAGCACATATTTATGAGGTTTGGAATGTCGAGGGCCATTAGTGATGAAGGATCACATTTATAAATAATTAATTTTAGAATGTGTTGGCCAAGTATGGGGTGATACGCAAGGTTGCTACAGCTTACCATCCCCATAGTAGTGGCAAGTTGAAGTATCGAATAACGAAGTGAAGTAGATTCTTCAAAAACCTATGAATTCACATCGCAAAAATTGGACCATCAAACTAGATACTGTATTGTGGGATTACCAAATTGCCTATAACACACCTCTAGGGATGTTATATAGGTTAGTTATCAGGAAAACTTGTCATTTTCTTGTCGAGCTTGAACATCAAGCTTATTAGCTTTGAAAAATTTAAACCTTGATCCCGAGTTAGCGAACTAAAGAACTTATTTCATTTGCATTAACTTGATGAATTTTTCTTACATGCTTATGAGAATGCAAAGTTCTACAAAAAGAAGAAAAATAAATGAAATGATAAACATATAGTTCCTGAGTGTTTTAGCCTAGTCAAAAGTATTGTTATTTAATTCATGATTGAAACTCTTTTTAGGAAAGTTAAGGTCGAAGTAGTTGGGTCCCTTTAAGGTGGTGACAGTGACCCTATATGGGGTAGTTGAGTTATGGTGTGAAGATAGAATTGCTACATTTTTGATAAATGGATAAAGAGTTAAATATTATTAGGTAGAAGAGGTTGACGAAAAATGACGTCCATCATGTTAGCTGAGGAGAGATTGTGAGTTCTACCATGCCACGATATTAACTAAGGCACTCGATGGAAGGCAACCTATCTTTATAACATAGTTTGTCATTTTTATTCTATATTGCATAGATTTGGACGTTAGGAGAAATACCAAAACATAAGACAAAATAGAATATTTCCAAGGCCAATGTTGTACTCCTTGGCACATGATGCCATAAGATAAACTTCATATGGCCTTACTAGGTGTCGGGAGAGATGCATTACACCAAGGACAAAACTCCCACCAACCTCATGAGGTGCTAGGCTAAGTGCATGTGCACTATGATAAACTCCAATGAGGCGTGTAGCACATGCCCTAGTGCTTTACACCTTAAGACAAACTCTTGTTAGACTATTTAGGTACTGAAGCAAATGTATGGCACCATAGATAAACCGCATAAATATATTTTAGGACCAAGTTTCAACCCTACCCAAGGGGCCCAAATTAAAAGAGGGAGAGATAAAAACCAGTCCCAACTTCCCCTAGGTGCAAAACTTTTTTTCCCTTCTCCCTAAAACCTTTTCAAAACACTCTATCTTCTCCATAACTCTTTTCTTTAATATTTTTCCAACATTAAGGTTCCATAAACAAGGTAAGTCCATTCTTGAATCTGTTTTCTCATATCTCTCTTTGTTGGTTGTGAAATTTTCCTTCTCTCTCTAAAACCCTACTTAGCTTCTTCATAGTTGAGTTTAATCAGCTATTAAGTGAAATTAGGTAGGGTTTACTAAAAATTTGATGGGTTAGTTAGAAATTTCTTGCATATGTTGTTGTTGTTGACTTGCTTGTACAGTGTGGTGACATGTGTGTGAGGCTGATTTTACCAAGAGGGATTTTGTGTGAATTTCTCGAAAGTAGTTAAAGTTAAATTGAAAATCTATGATATTTTAGAAATTATTTTTATTCTTGGTGTTCGAATATGTGATTAGTATTTTCACATGTGGACAATTGAGAACTTACGTTGATGTTGAAATTGTTGTTTTATGAATGTGTGTGTATAGACTATGTGTAAGTCTGCGAGTGTGTATAACATGGTATTGGTATGAATATTGGCGATCATTTTTCTATTACTTAAGGTTTGTCAACCTTTAAAAACTACTCAACTAAATAAGTTATGTTGTGAGTCAAAACTCGAAGGTTTTAGTTGGTGGTAGATGTGAACATTATGGAATACTTAGTGGTTTATGGAGTAAGGTGCCTTGGGTCATGCTTGTTATGAGAAATAGGGGAATTTTAAATAACCTAATCAATAATTATTGGCACCAAAATAGAAACTAAGTGTGGGATCATCCCGGAAACGTAGTTAGGTATCAAATTTGATGGTAAAGTTGAGTTTTGTTATTATTTTTGATTGAATAGGGAGTATAGATCCTAAACCAGACAAGGGAAAATATGTAGCCACCTCGGACAAGGTATAAAGAGGTCTCACAAAGGAAAAAAGTAGAGTCCTTGGGCTCTAAAGCACAAAGAGAGTCGTACAGGAGTTACGGGGTTAAAGTTGTCTTATATTATGGTCTAAACAGGTTTCAAAATAAAAAAGAAGCAGATATTATCCTGAAGATTGGGTTTTTGAGGTAAGGCTAACAAGAGCATGTCTAGCCATTAGAGAAGCAACACATGTAAAGGGGTTAGACTTGATTTTTTAGAAGCTAGATGAATGTAATCTAACCTTTATTTGTGAGTTCTATGCTAATAGGAACACCACTCCTGGGATTAACAACAAGGTAAATCTGAGGGGCCAACTAATCAATTTTACTACGGCAAGGATCAAATGATTACTTAGCACTCTGATGGTTGATTCAAAGCCTTACATTAAGTTAAAAGATGTACCTCCTTCTGAGACAAACATCATACTCATTGGAGGGAACATTCCATAACCTAGTAGAAAGATTTGAAAGTAATAAGAATCTTACTATTTTATATAGACTTCTATAACGCTATATGGGTATTGTTCAAAATTATAACTGCTTCACTTCTTTTGAGAAGACACCATTTTGAGGTCACTGGCGAGAAGGTGATTTTGGTATACATGCTGATGAAGGATAATGATGTGAATGTTCAGGTAGTTAGTAAGGACAATATGATATAGTATTGCTCCAATCAATGATAGCGGTATTGCTATGTGTATATGTTGATCGGTTACCTGCGTCAGTTTGACACACTAAAAAAGAGGTAGATTTGAAGTTACCATTAGTGGGTTAAGCAGTTGGTCAAATTATTGATGTATCCAAACCTAAGGAACTAGAGGGAATAGTTGGTTTGACACTTAATAATGTAGAGTGAAAGGCCTAGAATAATAGCTATAGTGCAAGGATGTTTGGTATAGCTGATTTGTAGTTACGGATTAGGAGACGTCCTTCTACCCAGGAATAATTAGCTGCACTTGAAGTCAAATACCCCATGACCGATAATGTTATGCTCATGTGTATGGCAGTCTGACCTTTGTAGAGCCTTTTGGATGATAATGAGCCAATTGTGCAAACTGATAATGTGAATGATGAGGATGAGTTTGATGATGTCGGTAGAGGGAGTATGTTGATGGATGTAGATTTGGGAAGACATTCTGAGAATTATGATTATGCCTAGAGGCCCAGGGAGTTCTTTCTCTCACTCTTTGTATTGTATTGTTTGTGCATTGGGGACGGTGCTATTCTTTAAGTGGGGTTGGGGGAGAAAAGTTTTTGTGTTTGGTTTACATTGCTATATCTTTAGGGAGTTATCTTATGTTTTTTATCATATGTTTCTTTTCACATTTTTATTTTTATTTTTTCTTTTTTGGATGGGTTTCTTCGCTTTTGTTTTTGGTTCTTTTCATAAGGATAGTCTTATTGAACTGATTAAAATTTTCTTCTAGGATATAGTCAGTCATAGGTAGTAACTTTGATTAATGATGGATAGATGGATGTCGATTGTTTTAAGGGTAAATTAGTCATAGGAAGAGAAGCCGCCACTTGTTGAATTCTTGAAATTCTACGTAGGTGTGAACTAAACGTCATGGTAGTTCACTGAGAAATGCTAATAAAAAAAGTGGAAACTCCATTTTAGAGATGCTTAAGCTCCTTAATTTGACTAAAAAAAAAGTAAAAGGATGGGCTTAATAGTGAAACTTCATTTAGTATGGTTATGTGTGAATATTTGATGAGGGATCCATGGGTGAATAATAAGTGTCACAAGTGGTGAGGTTTGTTTGCGAGTTTGTTTCATATATAGACATCTAGAACTTGCCTCCATATTGATGAAATTAACCTTGTGTGAAATTGTGAGATATGATAAAGGCCTTTTGTTGTGAGCCTATTTCTTGACATTTAGTTGAACCACCCATTTCATTGTCCTTAATTGAACCCCTTTGAGCTATTTCAGCTTGATTCTTTGTCGAGCCATGTTATAAGCCTCTTTTCTCTTGTTTGTGAGTATCCTAAGTTTTTTTATTCCATTTGCTCCTAAAGTACGGTAAGACTGGATGTCACACCCCTTTTTACGTACTCCAAAAAAGATTTATGTTTTAAGCCTCTAAAGGGTTTTTATTATTAAAGTGACAAAGATGAAAGTTTGTTTTGAAAAAGGACTATTTATATTTTTTATTCAGATTCGCCACTTGGCATAATCTGGTGTGCCAAGTCACCATTGGAAAATCCTTTTCAAAACCATTCGACTCTTTAAACTGGTTTGCGAATAGAGAATCCGGCTAAGGAATTCTGTTGACCGAGCGGAAGGTGTTAGGCACCCCTCGATCCCGTGGTTCAACCACGGTCGCTTGGTAAAGTTTATCGACTATTTTTGACACTACAAAGTGTATAAACCACACAAAAGCACGCAAAACAATCAAACAATAAATAAAACAAAACAATCCAAAATGTAATGTCCAGTCCAATTATACAGTCCAAAAAATAGAAAAATATGAAAATATAAATCCTAGTCTAAACTAAATCTAGACTAAGCTCCAATGCCTTACCCAATGCTGCGGGCCTTCATCACGATCATTTTCCGCCAACATGATACGTCGGGGCATTCCCCGGTGAACAAATACAAGTGATCTCGAGGCATCCCCCGGCTAAATGAATACATTTGAATTAAATACGATAAACTAGAAAGAAAAATTCACACGCACATTCCAACATCCAACGAAACACTTATTCCTAAACTTGTCCAACCCAAACCTATGATTGCCTACTCAATCGATCTATCATGATACTATCCAATTCGATAATATTTAGTAATGAATCAAAACAACAACCTTAAACTTATTCGATCATCAATTTTCGATCCCGATCCCCAAATCAACAAGTCTAATCCTCAAGCCATGGTTAACAAATTTTCCGGTTATCAAACCATTTTTAAAATTTAAAATCAACATCAAACATATACATCCAACGAAGATTCAAGCATTTATGCACATCACTCCTACGTATCCACAACAACGATCAATATCTTACTAAAAATTCAATCAAAACACAAAATCACGGCATTAACCAAAATTTTAGAAAACGAAAGAGTAGAGTTAAAGAGATGGACCTTAATAGAACTTGTTATCGTTGATAATAATGAAACCGGAGAACCAAAATCCAAAAACAGATAACCCTAACGTCAAACAAACTCAATCCGTGACCCCAAAACCACCTCATTAGGTGACAGTGAATCAATCAAGGCTCGGTCAAAACTCTCGAACGGAAAACCTCAAATCCGAGCTTGCGAATTGAATAGAACCGGTTCGAAACACAATAAGCCCCAAAAATCCTATTCGAACAGAAATCCAAAAATTCACACGGACAAACCGAAACAGAGATTGCAACGAGAAAACCAAGATACCATATAATTTTTGGTGGAACTTGGCTGGAATCAAATACAGAATGAACAGGAACAACAAATTAGAATCCGCGATAGAAGCTGAAGTCTAACCCAAATCAAAAACGAAGAACAGAGGTGTCCGAAACAAGAAGGTTAAGTGAAAAGGAACTAGACCCATGTAGTCGGAGCTCCGACAAGCTCAGACTGCATCCAGAAAATGATGAAAATAGATCGAATTTCAGCGACGAATAGTGTTCCCAATGAGATCTCAACGGCTTCTAGTGTTCCTCGCCCAATCCCCTTTTCAAACTACATCCATTTTTTTCCTTCTTATCACTGTGTTCGTATGCCTTCTTCTATGTGTAAATCTATGTAAGTGAAATGCGTTTATGGAAATTGAGGTGTGTTTTTGTGTCGATAGGTTACTGTTTGATGAATCTTGTGTATTCTCTCTGTTGGGATCTCTAAAAAAATAGAAAAAGATAGAGATCCGTGGCTTCCTTTCCCTTTTTCTTTCTTTTGAAAAAAAAATCCCTCCCTTTTAAAAATGTATTCCCATATGTATACAGTAGGATGAGGTAGTAGGGTAGGGTAGAGGTAGGGGTAGGGTGTGGGAGGGGTAGGGGTTAGAATGTGTTGTCAATTTTCAGTTGGGTGGGTTGTTAGAATATTAGGATAAGACAAAATTAGTTAGGGGATTATTATTTTTTGTCATTTTGTAGAGGGATTATCACACGGGTGGGGGTACACAGTAGGATAACATAAAATGGGTAAAAGTGAATAAAAGTGAACTTTAAGAGGACGAAATCACGTGTCTGCATCATGCCCCCTTTGGATTTAAACACATGGTGTTTTCATACAAAGCAATAGACAACGAGGCAGAATTTTGTCCTGACCTTTATTTAAAAGCACAGAGCAAGAGGAAGGAGGAAAACCAGGCCTTGACTTAGGACGTCCTACCCACCTTAGTTTTGAGGGGATCAAGTGACAAGTATCTCTAAGGATTGGAAGAAGATGGACTATACCGAGTTGGAGAGTCGAGTGAGGTTCCATCGAGGTTTTGGTCTGCGGCTTTGTTATTACATCAAAAATGAAAATTACAAGTTAAAACATAAATGAAATTACAAAAATCCTATCTATACAGCTTCTGTCGGCTCTTGGCTTAACTTTCATCACCCTATTCTTCAGGCGGGCTCCTGACTTGCAATTTCTTTCAACTTGTTGCTCAGCTTTCAATTGCTTTGCTTTGTTGCTTGACTTTTCATTTCTTCACTCTGTTCTCCAGGCGGGTTTCTGACTTGCTATTTCATCACTTGTTCTTCAGGCGGGCTCCTGAAACCCAGAATTAAAACTAGAACAAAAATTATCCCGAACAAGAAATATAATATAGTAGTATTTCATTTTTGAAAGCGTTGTCCCATTTTCCAGTAGGGTCCTGAACAGAAAGTAAAATCCCAATTTTCAGGAGGGTCCTGAACATAAAGTAAAATCCCATTTTTTAGGAGGGTCCTGAACAGAAAGTAAAATCCCATTTTTCAGGAGGGTCCTGAACAGAAAGTAAAAACCCATTTTTCAGGAGAGTCCTGAACAGAAAGTAAAATCCCACGGATGTGCCTTTACAATGGTAGCTGAATTAAGTGAAGTGAATTTGCCCCTATTTCAACAAAGAATATTTGCCAGTTAAAAACTTAGTGGTGGCTTGCAGATCTTGGCTTCTCAGGTATCTGCCCAGCACTCGTTCCTTTCATCTTTGTTCTAAATTGCTAATATTTGCCCTGTCTTGCTGCATCATCGACACGGATCCATATTGAGGGAAGTGAGTTCTGACTCGAACAATGGGCTTCCATTTTACCACGCCTCTTAGGTGCACCCTTTTCCCAAAATCTGAATGTTTCCATGAATCCAACAGCTTATCGGTTGATAGACTTCCTTTGTTTCGTGTTGAATTACGATCATATTTCTTTCTTGTGCTGTTCCTTGGCTTTTCCTCGTATAATTGGAAAGACTGGTAGTAAATTTTGAAATCCTTTCTCGCTTGTTTTGACACAGACTTGACTTAAAATGTAAAGAAATGATGGTGACTTTTATTTTGACAAATGACATAAAAAAAGACAAAAAGCATGAATATGTAAATAAAAGAAAAGGACAATATCCCATATTCAAAAAGAAAACTTATCTGAATACGACAACCAACTCCAATGAGTATGACATGCATTTTGGATTGAGCTGCCTGATCTTCCTATCCAGACTCCCCATTTGTTGTTGAGTTCGTGCCTTTTGCCGCTGAGCCACTTCTTCAAATCCATTGGACTCATACATCACATTCGATTGACGACATCTTAAAAGACTTTCATCAACAAATCTTTTTCTTTTCACTTTTCGCTTTTCTCTTGAACTCTCCGTCGCCTTACGGTGCCCGTGAGAGTTTTCACCAATAAGACTCTCTCATTTTTATTTCTCTCCACTCACCATCGCCTTATGGTGCCTGCAAGGGTTTTCACCAATAAGACTCTCATTTTCATTTCTCTCAACTCACCATCGCCTTATGATGCCTGCAAGGGTTTTCACCAATAAGACTCTCTCATTTTTATTTCTCTCAACTCACCATCACCTTATGATGCCCACGGGGGTTTTCACCAATAAGACTCTCTCATTTTTGTATTTCTTTCCTGATTTCTTATGCTGAGGGAGACAAACGGTACCTCACAATGTATCATCACACCCATTGCATGCTTAGCCTTAAGATTATCAACAATTGATCTGAAGGACTTTCTTTGGTTGTAACTTGGATTTTGGTTAAGGTTAGAAAAGATGGTTGGGGCTCCAACAATACTTGAAGTGGGGGTAAGACTTACAACTTTTGGAATCGACTCAAACAACGCAGTAACTCATGCCCTAGTTTTGTTGACTGGGTGAATCTTAAATCTTTATTTAGTTGGACCGGGCCCGAAATAGGGCAGCCTACGTATCTCACTCCCGAGAGAGGAGAATCAGGTCGGACGTAGTTCCATCAGCTTGTTCTTTGTTCTGATTTGATTTTGATTTTTTTTTTAAATTTTTGAAATCTTTCTTTTATTCTCATTTCCTCGACATTTATCTTTGACTCTATTTTGATTCCAAAAGAGGGATATGAAAGAAAAATAAAACGAAGCTCAAACGGGAAAACAAGGGATGACACAATGTTTGGATAGAAGAATAAAATGCCTTCATCATATCAATCTTTAAAAATGCAAGTACTAAACATGCAATAAAATCAACAAAGGATCAAATATCATACATAGTATCTTTTGACCGCATCAGCATTGATAGCTATTTCTGCCATTTTGCCTTCAATATCTGTCAAATATAAGGCTTCATTGGGCAACACTTTCTTCACAACGAAGGGACCTTGCCAGTTAGGGGAGAACTTGCCTTTCGCTTCAACCTGGTGAGGAAGGATATGTGTCAATACCAACTGACCAACTTCAAAATTCCTGGGACGGACCTTTTTGTTATACGCTCGAGCCATCCTCCTCTGATACAACTGGCCATGACATACAGACGTTAGCCTTTTTTCCTCAGTCAAACTCAAATGTTCCAGTCGGGTTTTTACCCATTCGTCATCATCAATCTATGCTTCTACAATGACTCGAAGAGAGGGAATTTCAACTTCTGCAGGGATGACTGCTTCTGTCCCATACACCAATAAATATGGAGTTGCCCCTGTTGAAGTGCGAACAGTGGTGCGATAACCTAGCAATACAAATGGCAACTTTTCATGCCACTGTCTAGACCCTTGTATAATTTTTTGCAGTATCCTTTTTATATTCTTATTGGCAGCTTCTACAGCACCATTGACTATTGGACGATATGGAGTAGAATTTTGATGTGTGATCTTAAACTGTTGACATACTTCTTGCATCAAATGACTATTGAGATAGGTAGCATTGTCTGTAACGATCATCTTAGGAATTCCAAATCTACAAATGATATTGGCATGAACAAAGTCCACCACAGCCTTCTTTGTCACTGACTTGAAAGTTACTGCTTCTACCCACTTTGTGAAGTAGTCAATGGCTACCAAAATAAATCTATGTCAATTCAATGCCTTCGGTTTAATCGATCCAATAACATCCATTCCCCAAGCTACGAACGGCCATGGAGCGGCCATTGCATGCAACTCAATAGGAGAAGAACGTATCAGATCACCGTGTAACTGACATTGATGACATTTTTGAACAAATTGAATAGAATCCTTTTCCATAGTAAGCGAGTAATAACCTGCTCGAAGAATCTTCTTTGACAAGACATGACTGTTCATGTGCGACCCACATACTCCAGAGTGTATTTCAACCATGATTGCCAAGGCTTCTTTTGCATCTACACACCTCAAAAGTCCCAGATCTGGGGTTCTCTTATACAAGATTCCCCCACTTAAGAAAAATCCACTAGCCAAATGCCTAATAGTCCTCTTTTGATCGTTGGTGGCATATGATGGGTATTCTCCTGACTGAATGTACCGCTTGATATCCAAGAACCAGGGTTCTCCATCGAGCTCTTCTTCAACCGCATTACAGTAAGCATGCTGATCACAACTCTGTATATGCACTGGATCGATGTAGGCTTTGTCAGAATGTTGAAGCATGAAGACAGAGTGGCTAAAGCATCAGCAATTTCATTATGAATCCTTGGAATATGCCTAAATTTTACTAAAACAAACTGTTGACATAGCTCCTGCAAGCATTGTCGATACGAGATGAGCTTCAAATCTCGTGTCTCCCAATCGCCTTGAATTTAATGGATGAGCAAATCCAAATCTCCCAACACCAATAATTCCTGGATTCCCATATCAACAGCTAACCTCAAACCAAGAATACAGGCTTCATACTCTGCCATATTGTTAGTACAGTAAAATTGAAGTTGTGCTGTTATCTGAAAATATTTTCCCGATTCAGAGATAAGAACCTCACCTATTCCAGTTCTTTTCATATTGACAGCTCCATCGAAGAATAACCTCCAACCTGGATCAGCATCTATAACGACTTCATCGACACATGACACTTCTTCGTCAGGAAAATATGTCTTTAATGGCTCGTACTCTTCATCGATGGGATTCTCAGTAAGATGATCTGCCAAGGCTTGGGCTTTCATGGCGGTTCGAGTCACATATACAATGTCGAACTTGGTAAGTAATATTTTCCATTTTTCCAATCGACCCGTTGGCATAGGCTTCTGAAAGATATACTTCACAGGATCCATGCGGGAGATGAGATAAGTAGTATAGGATGAGAGATAACGGTTCAACTTCTGTGCTACCCAAGTTAAGGCACAACACGTCTTTTCAAGAAGAGAATACCTGGCCTCATAAGTGGTGAACTTCTTGCTAAGATAATAAATAGCCTGCTTTTTTTTGCCCGTGACATCATGTTGACCCAGGACACAACCAAAAGAATTGTCCATGACTGATAAATATAAGATCAAAGGCCTACCAGGCTCCGGGGGTACCAACACGGGCGGATTTGACAAATATCTTTTGATTCGATCCAATGCTTCCTGACATTCTTCAGTCCATTTTACTGCAGCACTCTTTTTCAGCAACTTAAATATGGGCTCACAAGTGGTTGTGAGTTGAGTAATAAACCTGCTAATGTAGTTCAGTCTACCAAGCTAAGTCATCAACTCCATTCTATTCTTGGACGGGGGCAAATCCTAAATGGTTTTGATTTTTAAGGGATCCAATTCAATTCCCCGACGGCTGACTACAAACCCCAACAACTTTCCAAATGGAACTCTAAATACATATTTTGCCGGGTTGAGTTTGAGATTATACCTGCGAAGCCTTTCAAAGAACTTTCGTAAATCTTTTACATGGTCGGCCTGACTTTTTGACTTAATAATCACATCGTCCACGTAGGCCTCAATCTCCTTATGCATCATGTCATGAAACATAGTGGTCATAGCTCTCATATATGTTGCTCCAACATTCTTCAAACCGAACGACATCACTCGATAATAATAAGTTCCCCATGGTGTGATAAAAGATGTCTTATCCGCATCTTCATCATCCATGATGATCTGGTGATATCCGGCATAGCAATCCACAAAAGAGGCAACCTCGTGTTTAGCACAGTTGTCTAACAAAATGTGGATGTTGGGCAGTGGAAAATCATCTTTCAGACTGGCATTGTTCAAATCACAGTAATCAACACACACTCGAATTTTGCCATCTTTCTTTGGTACGGGAACAACATAGGATAACCACATGGGATAGCGAGCTACTCAAATTACTTTGGCTTCAAGTTGTTTTATGATTTCCTCTTTAAGTTTAATACTTACATCCATTTTAAACTTCCTCAACTTCTGTTTGACAGGACGGAACACGGGATCAGTTGGCAATTTGTGAGCCACTAATTCAGTGCTTAAACCAGGCATATCATCATAAGACCATGCAAAAACATCCTTATAATCAATTAACTCTTGAATTATTCCATCTTTTAGCTGTGGCAAAACATGTACACTGATTTTAGTTTTCCTAACATCTTCTTGATCCCTTAGATTTATTGGCTCAGTCTCATTCAAATTAGGATTCGGTTTGTATTCGAACTATTCCAACTCTTTGCTTATTTCTTCTAGTGCTTCTTCTTCATCATATTCCCCCTCCTTCTTCATTACATCTTGATTAGTTTGGATTTTAAGGTCAAGCTAAAAATTCTGCATGCATGTCATGTCATTAGAATCAGCATAAAGAGAACTGTGTAAGAAAAGAAAAATCAAAATATATTAGACACGAAACAAAAGGGACATTGCATTTCATTAAATAAAAAGATAGAAGGGTTTAAACATAGATGCCAACATAACATAAACAAACTAAAATCTGAATTACAACCCTGAAATAGCTCGGATAAACAGAAAGAAAAACAAAATAAACTACCAAAACTCCCTTCTGACGGGGAGAGGAGTGATTTTCCAATTATTAAGTCAGACAGCTAGACCTATGAATTGCACGTCTGCCATACTGATACCTTCTCCTGCTTCGACCATATCAACTTCAATAAAAAGGTTCTGGAAGTCATCAACCAATTCAACTTCAAATTCCACATGCTTCGTGACACCGCTCTTAACAAATGATTCACTGAGTAGTGGCATTGGGCGCCGAAGTGATCATGTTTCCTTTTTCCTTCCCTTGGCTTTCTTCAGATCTTCAGTCGTTGGCTCAAATCCCAGACCAAACATCCCCACGTTCTCACTCGGACATATGGGATGAACTATACCGTGCAGAGACGCTCCCAAAACCTTTTATGGATCAAATCCGTATTTCCAAATTTCACTCACCATCATGATAGAAGCAGAAGACAATTGCGGGCTCGGTATAGACTGCCATTCAAGGATATGATTCACTTGCACTGTATCAAAAATTTGATAGACGAATATCTCCTCTACGTTATTTACTTAATAAAAGACAAGGGAGAATCTTCGTAGGCTGACAAATCTCCTTCACTGTGAATAACCACTTCTTGCCTGTCATGCTCAAACTTAATCATTTGGTGCAGTGTAGACGCAACCGCCTTGGCCTTGTGAATCCACGGCCTTCCTAACAACAAATTGTAAGAGGATTCTACATTCAATACTTGAAACTGTACGGTGAACTCAACAAGCCCTATGGACAACATTAGTTCTATTTCGCCAATGGAATCTGATTTTGCACCATCGAAAGCCCTAACGCATACATTGTTGGGCCTGATCCTGTCAGTACCAATATTCAACTTTTGCAAAGTAGAAATAGGGCAAATATTTTCACCTGAACCTCCATCAATCATAACATAAGTGACGTAGAAATCTTCACACTTCACTGTAATGTAAAGGCCCCGGTTATGCCCTGTACCTTCAACAGGCAATTCATCGTCAGAAAAGCTGATCCGATTGACCTTAAAGATTTTTCCAACCATTTTCTCAAGTTGGTTGATTGTAATCTCCCTTGGAACATATGCTTCATTTAATACCTTCAGTAAAATATCACGGCGCTCCTTGGAGTGCAACAACAAAGATAAAAGGGAAATTTGAGTAGGGGTTTTCTTCAACTGGTCTAATATTGAATACTCTGGAAATTTCATCTTTTTCAAAAATTCTTCGACTTCTTCTTCGGTGATAGGCTTTTTGATAGATGAAGGTCCACTCACCGTTGGGTTGGACTTTCTTAAGCTTTCAGGTACAAAGCATCTTCTTGACCTAGTCAAACCCCCTACCTTATCTACATCTTCCACTACTTCTTTCCCGTGATAGGTCATCACAGTCCGCCCATAATTCCAGGGAACCCTTTTCGTATCAACTATCGGAGGTTGGGTCACCGGTTTGAGGATAATAGGCGCTACTAGTGCTCCTTTCACCATCAAGATGGGCTGACTCAGAGCTCCCACCACTGTCAACTTAGGTTTATCCTAACTTGAATCAACATACCTGCTGGCGCCTTGTACTGTGATCAGGGGTTTCTTTGTGCTTTCTTGGGCTTTACTTCTATCATTCCTTCCTGGCTCAATGACATTACTTTCAAAGACTCCGCTACATTCACCGATTTCTCCTCAATGGTCTGTATCTTGACAATAGGCTTATAACCCCTCAAAGACTCTTTCCTATCAGACATCAATTCTAACATATTGTCTTCATCATGGGTTGGCAGCGGATTCTGGTTAATGTTTGGACCCTCTGGAGCATGGACCAGCATCTAATTTGTGTTAATTAAATCTTGGACAGCTCTCTTTAAATGCCAGCATTTCTTGATATCATGGCCTAGCATATCAGAACAGTACGCACACCTTAAATAATAATCGAGATTCCTCGACGGTGGATTTGAAAGCCTTTCTTGAATTGGGCTTAAAACCTTCAACTTTCTCAACCTATCAAACAAGCTAGAATATGACTCCCCAAGAGGTTTGAATTGATTTTTGACCACCTTCTCCTTCTTATACTCAGGCCTAGGTTGAAAACTGGGTCTAGAGGGGTTTTGGTAATTTGGTGAAGCGAATGGGTGATTTTGTAGAGCTTGCGCACGCCACTATGGGTAAGAAGGGGCTTGGGCATATGGCTGCGTGCTATATACTGGGTACGGGGGTAGTGGAATGGAATATAAAGGGTTTTATGGAGGGTAGTAAAGGTGGGGAAGAATATATGGAGCTTGGGCATAGACTTGGGCTTGGGATTTGGGATAGGGGCAAGGTGGTCTTTTGGGATAGGAATGGGTTCCAGCTACGGAAGTCACCACATCCTCTTTCTTTTTTTTACCTCCAAATGCTCCAGATCCACCTTAAATCGCTTGTGTGGTGGCTTTTAATGCGGCAAAACTCACTATTCGGCTGGTCTTAATTTCGTCCTCTATCATCTCCCTCATTTTGAGGAATTCCATAAAAGACTTTCCCATTGCCAGAAGTAAATGTTGAAAATAGGTCTCATCCTGTGGCTGAATGAAAACTTCTACCAACTTACTTTCTTTCATTGGAGGCTTTACCTTGGCGGCCTGTTCACTCCACCTTATCGTGTATTCCCTAAAACCTTCAGTGCTCTTTTTCTTCATGTTGACCAAGGATTTTTTGTCCGAAATTAGGTCGATGTTGTACTAAAAATGTTGAACAAATTTGGAAGCCAAATCATCCTAGCTATTCCATTTATCGATATCTCGATCGATAAACCATTCTGAGGCTAGATCAGAAAGACTCTCACCAAAGAAGGCCATGAGCAGTTCTTTCTTTCCTCCTGCAGCCCTCAACTGGTTGCAATAACGTCTTAAGTGTGCCACGGGATCACCGTGTCCTGCATACTTCTCGAACTTAGGCATCTTAAAATCGGGGGGAAGGTTGATGTCTGGGAACATGCAAAGATCTTTATAGGAAACACTCCTATAATCTCCGATTCCTTGCAAATTCCTCATAGCCTGTTCTAAACTTTTCAATTTCCGGGCTATGATATCCTTTTCCTCTGTTGCGACAGGTTTCTCCATAATCAAATGGAAATGCAGGCAGCTGAGTGTACCCATACGGTTCATTCATTTGTAAAGTAGGCTCCGGGGCATAATACTGACTATCTGAAACCTTCAGTACTGGCTCACTGGCAGACCTAGTAAGCCTCATTATGGGATGCACAGCATATATGGGAGTTTCATGTGGTGGCGGAACCGGTGTGATCGGTGGCGCTGGCTGAGTAGCTGGTCTTGATTGGGGAGCTACCAAGGGCACACCAGAACTGCCAGGATAATAATGTCGCGGAGTGAATCCTGGCGCGTGCTCAGGTGACTCAGTAGGAGGAGAGAATTATGCCTGAGAGAGTGGTGGGCAATTAGAGATATTTCCAAGACCTTCAGGGAGCGGAAGAGGAGACATTCCACTGGCCCATTACTGGTGTAAATCTATCAATTGTTGCCTGAGCCTTACTACCTCATCATTGTGTTCAGAACTTTCTTCCCTGTGATCCTGATCCGGGTCAATGAGCGAATTTTCAATCTCCCTGCTAGCCATGGTGAGCTTTGCTTTGGATCTAGTGAAGTATGGGTGACTAGCCAGAGTGCTGCAAACCTACCACTGTTATCTGAAAGAACATACTCATCAAAGACGACATCCGTTAGGATTAGGGCACACAACAAGCATGGGAATCACATTGGTAAAATTGCCCTAAATTCATGTTCATTTCTACCAGCTTTTGAGGGTAGCGAGGTCATTTTAACATCATCCTGATTTGGTCTACACTTATTTTTTATCTACACTTATTATTATTATCATTATATTATTATATATGTTTTTGTATCCATCTCTGCTCTTTTCTTAAGGAAAATAATGAAAAACAACTAAACAAAATGATTAGATCGAACCCAAAAGTAGGTTGCCTGCGTATCATGTTGTACATGAATCAGATCTAGCATAGTTCGGGCAGCATGTGCATAAACATTACCCACTTTTCTTTATTTTCTTTCTTTCTTTTTTTTTGCAAAAATGATAAACAAACCAAGGAAAGACGTAACATCAAAACATTTTGAAGAAAGAAAACAACAAAACGTACAAAAGTTTGGGACCACTTTAAAACTAAACAACAAATACGAAACAAAAGTATAGACCCCCTAAGACGACATAGGTGAAATTACTAATAAAGACTCTAATGCCAAAAACAACTTGACTTCGACTTAAAGCAGACACCACCCTATAATGATAGACACATCAAAGACTCAAACTGAATAAAGATAAGAAGTGCTCTTTTAGACTGGTGCTCTGCGTGATGACCCTAGCTGATATGGTCCTACCTCTGAAGTTCTCTTTCTCCCATTTAAGCTTTGTAACATATCCCATAAAGACACCCTGATACCAGGGAAGAAGCTTCGGGCCCGTATTCCTGCTTCATTAGGAGTACACTTGGAAAGATTATTCTGACACCTTTCTACCGTCTTGAACAAACCTGCTAACTGAACCCTCAGTGTTTCCACTTTGGACCCTACACTTTCATCCTGATGGTCGTCTACTATGCATTATTCCTGTATTCTCCCTTTAAGCTACACTGGTAAGGGTTGACTGATACCCTGAGGGATAATTGAAGCCAAACCTCATATCCTTGAGTGTAGCCCAGATTATCCAAACTTTCTTTGAGTGTGTCCACACCTAGCTTTGTTGCATGCTTCCAAAACTGCTTATACTTGCTCTCACCTAAGGCTTGGTCCTTGAAGTACTCAATATCCTTCCGAAGATCCACTGCTGGTGGCACATCCTGCAGCCTATCCAACTGGCGCATTACTGTAGAAGGACTGTATGGTCTAGTGCAATTGAGCCCTAACATAACTAAAAGGAGCTGTGTCTGACAACCTAACAAGATTATCTTCGGTCGAAGCCACAGGTAAGTCAATAAAATGTTATCCCCGATTCTTGATTCAAGAAATTCAATCCATGTCTTGACTCCCACGGGTAGTGAGAATTTATCCAAACGCAACCTGGAGTCCATGGCTTTCACTCGATTGGGAATACAACGATCTACCACGTCTGGTCTAACTAAAGAAGGCCTATGCAAATGCTTCATCATCCATAACTGCAATATCAGGTTACTGCCCTCAAAAAATCTTATCCCCCCCTTCACTTTGGTTAAAGCCTTATATATTTCTGTTAAGATCATGGGTATGAGAGTGAACCTACCCTTTTGATTAATGCCCTTGTCGCTTTGATCCTTATGAAATAGAGCCATCACTACAGATTACAAATGGGTATTAATACGTCTTTTTTCTAGTGGAAACACTAAAATGCCTAATAAAGCGAGGGTGACGACTTCAAGACGTTTTCTCTCCCACTTCTCCTTAGTCATATGAAATTCATCCTAAAAATAATCAAAAACCTTCCGAGGGCCCGAATCTAGCGAACAAAAAATCTAAGGAAACCCACGAATCACTTAAACAACCCAAACAGATACCCTTACTTTTAAACCACAAGATTGTAAAAATCTCACGCTAGTATGATTTCGTGCTCGGATCATATCCTTCTCGATATAGGACAAATGCAACAAACCGGATATTTCTGCCAAAGTAGGAGTCATTTCACATTCCCCAAACCTGAACACCAAACTACTTGGATCCCAAAAGGTCAACAAAGCCTCTATTAAATCTGGACGAGGGGTAATATGCAAAAGTTCCGTAAGATCACCTAATATTTTAATCAGTTTCTGCTGATCAACATAGTTAAACATTTCCCACCACTTGATTAACTTTTTGGGCACCTTGACAACCATCAGAACTCTAGACTTGGTGGACAAATCCATCCTGTAATAACACATAATACGTTATCTCAAAAATTCGACAGGAGTAGAAGATTCCCAACCCTTGGTAATTTTGACGCAAGCACATGTCGATGGGACAGACCACATTCATGACTCCAATTTGCCGAACAGAAGTACTGAACGAAATCAATCTACTTGGCTAACAACTCTAGATTATGGGGCGAGAGACCTAGGCTAATAATAAGACAAACGTCAACACAAAGATTACCAGACCCACCGAGGGTTGCCTACGTATCCCAACCCGAGGGAAGGGAATCAGGTATGCGTAGTTTATCCAGATTGGAAAATTAACGATTAACTAATGAATTGACCCTAACTTAAGAGACACTACCAAAAACAAACGAAAAAAAAACTTTTGGATTTTCAGCTAGACACTTTAACTAAGACTGAAACCACCAATTATGAAGAAAAATCTTTTTGGTACTTTTTTGTTTTTGACAAATAAGTAGAAAACGCAAACAAAAACCTTTTTTTTTGCGAATTTATGGTACTTTGAGAAGACAAATGCAAAACGTAAAAAAAATCTTTTTGAGTTTTTGGATCGTGAATAACAAAAGCCATAATGAACCCTAAAATAAACTATGACATTCCTTTTGATTCATTCTTTTCGACTCACTTTTTCTATTTTTTTTCTTTTTCATTTTTGCCTACGCACCTTACTCCAAAAAAATATTTTTTTTTTCAAAAATCAGTCCGTCAAATGACCACGATACCCTTAAAAATGCAGCAGTTAGCATGTAGGGATGCTTTAGAGGTGAGTCTCCTACAAAGGGCCTCCGTATGATGCACATAAGCATGACCTAAAGGCTGACCTACGTTGTGGTTTACTAACAAGGCTGTTCGGGGGAGCGTATGGTCGATAGTGGCTGCTTTGCTTTCCACCTGCTCCATAACACCGATGGCTCCCCCCCTAAAATAAGGTGACTCAACTAGAGGTTGTGTACAACAAGTGTACTACGGACTTGTTGCAGAAAAAAGGCCGGGGGGTGGACTCATTATGACAAATATAAAGCGGTAACACATAGGATAAATACTACAAACAAAGAGCACGAAAATGCACAAAAGTGAAAATAACACAAACAATAACCACAAACGATGCTTATACACTTGTAATGCCAAACAAAGTCGATACGACTCCAAAAATAGCTCGAATTCTGAAAACTTGTCATTGACTCCCCAGTAGAGTCGCCAGAGCTATCACACCCCTTTTTACGTATTCCAAAAAAGATTTATGTTTTAAGACTCGAAAGGGTTTTTATTATTAAAGTGACAAAGATGAAAGTTTGTTTCGAAAAAGGACTATTTATATTTTTTATTCAGAGTCGCCACTTGGCATAATATGGTATGCCAAGTCACCATTGGAAAATCCTTTTCAAAACCATTTGACTCTTTAAACTGGTTTGCGAATAGAGACTCCGACTAAGGAATTCTGTTGACCGAGCGGAAGGTGTTAGGCACCCCTCGATCCCGTGGTTCAACCACGGTCGCTTGGTAAAGTGTATCAACTATTTTTGACACTACGAAGTGTATAAACCACACAAAAGCACGCAAAATAATCAGACGATAATTAAAAAAAACAATCCAAAATGTAATGTCCAGTCCAATTATACAGTCCAAAAAATAGAAAAATACGAAAATATAAATCCTAGTCTAAACTAAATCTAGACTAAGGTCCAATGCCTTACCCGATGCCGAGGGCCTTCATCACGATCATTTTTCACCAACATGATACATCGGGGCATTCCCCGGTGAACAAATACAAGTGATCTCAGTGCAACCCCCAGCTAAATGAATATATTTGAATTAAATACGATAAACTAGAAAGAAACATTCACACTCACATTCCAACATCCAACGAAACACTTATTCCTAAACTTTGCCTACCCGAACCTATGATTGCCTACCCACTCGATCTCTCATGATACTATCCAATTCGACAATATTTAGTAATGAATCAAAACAACAACCTTCAACTTATTCGATTATCAATTTTTAATCCCGACCCCCAAATCAACAAGTTTAATCCTCAAGCCATGGTTAACAAATTTTTTGGTTATCAAACCACTTTTTAAAATTTAAAATCAACATCAAACATATACATCAAATGAAGATTCAAGAATTTAAGCACATCACTCCTACGTATCCACAACAACGATCAATATCTTACTAAAAATTCAATCAAAACACAAAATCACGGCATTAACCAAAATTTGAGAAAATGAAAGAGTAGAGTTAAAGAGATGGACCTTAATACAACTCGTTATTGTTGATAATAATGAAACTCGAGAACCGAAATCCTCAAATGGAGAACCCCAACATCAAACAAACTCGATCCGTGACCCCAAAATTGCCTCATTAGGTGACAGTTAATCAATCAAGGCTCAGTCGAAACTCTCAAACAGAAAACCTCAACTCCGAGCTTGCGAATTGAGTAGAACCGGTTTGAAACACAATAACCCCCAAAAATCTGAGTCGAATAGAAATCCAAAAATTCACACGGACAAATCGAAACAGAGATTGCGATGAGAAAACCAAGATACCATATAATTTCTGGCGGAACTTGGCTGGAATCAAATTCAGAATGAATAGGAATAACAAATTGGAATCCGCGATAGAAGCTGAAGTCTAACCCAAATCAAAAACGAAGAACAGAGGTATCCAAAACAAGAAGGTTAAGTGAAAAGGAACTAGACCCGTGTACTCGGAGCTCCGACAAGCTCAGACTGCATCCAAAAAATGATGAAAACAGATCGAATTTCAGCGACGGATAGTGTTCCCGATGAGATCTCAATGGCTTCTAGTGTTCCTCGCCCAATCCCCTTTTCAAACTACATCCATTTTTTTTTCTTCTTATCACTGTGTGTGTGTGTGTCCTCTTCTGTATGTAAATCCATGTAAGTGAAGTGCGTTTATGGAAATTGAGGTGTGTTTTTGTGTCGATAGGTTACTGTTTGATGAATCTTGTGTATTCTCTCTGTTGGGATCTCTTAAAAATAGAAAAAGATGGAGATCCGTGGCTTTCTTTCCCTTTTTCTTTCTTTTGAAAAAAAAAATCCCTCCCCCTTTAAAAATGTATTCCCGTATGTATATAGTAGGATGAGGTAGTAGGGTAGGGTAGAGGTAGGGGTAGGGTGTGAGAGGGGTAGGGGTTAGGATGTGTTGTCAATTTTTGGTTGGGTGGGTTGTTAGAATATTAGGATAAGACAAAATTAGTTAGGGGATTGTTATTTTTTGTCATTTTGTGGAGGGATTATCACATGGGTGGGGGTACACGGTAGGATAACATAAAATGGGTAAAAGTGAATAAAAGTAAACTTTAAGAGGACGAAATCACGTGTCTACACTGGAAACTTAACAGAAAAGAAGAGGTAGTGAAAAGAATCTGGTAACTAGTAGGTGGGAAAATGCAAGAAAGAAGAAGAAGATAGAAATAAGATGCCAATAAGAAAATGAATAAAAAAATAAAGGAGGAAAGAATAGAAATCTTGATATGGTTATGTGTGAATAAAAATATGCACACACAAGCAATAAAGAAATAATGCGCAAGGGCATGGTTATGTGGAAGGGAGATTAAGCATGATTTGAGAAAATGGGGTAAATAGAGATGAAGGAATAAGTTGTATTAAAGTGCTTAGAGATTGTATCCACCAATTTCCAAATACTTCCTATCTTTCCTATGACCAACATTACAACCCGCAAAAGCCTTTTGATCTTACTTGTTGATGCTTGGTTGATTAAATATTATACAAAGGACAAACTTATGGTATGTTTTGTATGATTAAAACATTCTTTGTGGGAGTGGGGCATTTTTGTTGGAATATGTCCATATTGATTGATAAGAAATATATGCTCAAGATACATCACTAAAATGTGAGGGCACACAATGGTTCGAAATAGTGTACTATCGGTTGCATTGTTTGCACTTGATTATGTTGGCCTAAATTTTCTTTTGTAACAGTCAATTTTGGAGGCTATCTTGTTTCAAGTGGAGCATTCCCAAGCTTATGATACTTGCATAGGTTCATATTGAGTGAATTTGCTTCATAATTAAATTGTCTAGTCAACTTGA